>NC_062965.1:50669195-50699170 GCF_023119035.1 Salvia hispanica | reverse complement strand
CCCTCCAAATTAATTAGTAAGCCCAAAGAATTAATTAATTTAAACCCACCTTATGTCTCCCATTTTAAAACTAGTGAGCCCACACCAAAATAAAGGAGGAGCCCAACAAATTTAATTTCCAGCCCAAAACAAGAAAACGGATTCACCAACCCATTCTTCCTTCTTCACATTCGGTCTGTAAGGCCATCCACAATGGGGCGGACGATGCGACGGATGATGCTCATCGCCTGTCATTGTGTTTCGCCACTGTGGCATCGCGGACGATGCTCACGCGTTTTCATTATTTTTTTTGAATTTTTTCCAATTTTTTTTTTTTCTTATTTAGACACCACAGTTCTCTACCATTTCACACACTCCAATTTCACATCTCTTCAATTTATTCTCTCTCGTCTCCTCACAAATGAATCCCGCCGACTACGATTTGAGTACATCGGATGGCTGCAGACGGGCCTTGACTCGAGCCTTGTTCGATGCCGTTAATGAAGCCGTGGCGGAATGCTTGGCACAAATGCAGCGGAGCAGGAGCGGTGGCGGCGGCGGCTGCGGTTGCGCGGTCCCGCGGCCGATACGACGTCGGACGTATGTCCCCGCGAGCACGATGTAGCTCACGAACGTCTGTTCGCAGATTATTTTGCCGAGCATCCACGGTGGGGCCCGAATGTTTTTCACCGCCGTTTTAGAATGAGCCGAGATCTTTTTCTCCGCATTGTGCACACGTTGGAGGGACGTGATGAGTATTGGGAAGATGACATCGGCAGACCCGGACTTACGCCGTTGCAAAAGTGCACGGTTGCGATCCGGCAGTTGGCCTACGGCACCACAACGGATATGTTCGACGAGTTCCTTCACGTCGGGGAGACAACTGGCCGCGATTGTCTGAAGAATTTTTGTAAGATAGTTGTGGAGGCTTTTGGCGACACATATTTGCGACGCCCGACTGCTGATGATTGCCAGAGCCTGATGAGGATGCACGAGACGGTGCACGGCTTCCCTGGGATGCTAGGGAGCATCGATTGTATGCACTGGCAGTGAACTGCCCGACGGCGTGGAGAGGCCAATTTACTAGTGGCTACAAGGGCAGTGACTCAACTTATTTTAACACAAGTGATACCCGCAAGTGTACGGGGCTAGTGTAGCAATTAGCAAGCAAGAGTATCGTATCCCACAGAGACAAACTCGTATCAACTTAAGTACCACGAACAAATGTTGACTACTATCTAGAGAATCGGGAAATGTTTGGTTTTGTTCTAACACTACGAAAAGCATAAAATGAACAAGTAAATAAATAAAAGCAAGTAAACACGGAGTGAAAAGATAATATGGAGAAAAATGTAGAACTCAAAGATCCGATGCACAATTCCAAGCTCTTATCCAATCAAATTGTCTTACCTTTTGGTGTCTCTAGAGTTACTAAGTCGACCACAATTATAGATTAAACCCCCTCCCGAGGTGAGAAACCTGTAGATTAGGTGCTAGGATTGAAGTCCCCTTCTAATCCTAAAACCCCTAACTCCCAAAAGCTCGATTAGGTCAAAGACCTCACTCAAAACCTCAACTCTCCCGAGTTTTATTGCATTAAGGTGTGAACTATTCCTATTTCTAGATTAATTATTTCATCTCCCGATTAATTTAATTAATCCTACACAATCAAGTGGTGATCAAGCAATTGAAAGGAATAAACCCAAGAATAATCAAATAACTACAAGAGCAAGGTAAGAACAAGATTAATTGGATAAAAACTATGAAATTAATGCATCATCACCAAGAATTCTACAAAAAGGTGTTTAGCTACTCATGTTCTTCACAAAAACCATGTTTAAAACACAAGATTCAATGAAATACATGGAGAAAAGATTAAGATACTCATGTGAGAATGAATCTATGGAATTGCAACTTCAATCTTCCGATTGGAAGTCTTCAATCTTCAATTCTCTCTCTCAAAGGTGTTCTTGGGGGTGTGTGTGAGTGTTGGAGGCGGTAAGTGTTGAATCGATATGAACCCTAGGCGTTTTCCCTTTAATCTTCCATCAAAAATCGCGTTTTTGCCAAAAGAATACACCAAAATAGCGTACCCGGCCGGGTGGAATTATAAAGAGCAAAATTCACCTGGCCGGGTGGTCATTTTCGACCCCTTTCTGGCCATTTCCCGCAGAATTACAGTACCCGGCCGGGTGAATTTACAGTGTAATAATTCACCCGGCCGGGTGTAAGTTTCTGGATAGCGCAGTGTTCTTGTAACGGCCATAACTTCTTCTACCGAACTCCGATTGAGGCGTGCAAGATACCCACGCGAAGCTCTTTCGAAGAAGAAGAGATTGATATGCATTATAGGCTGATTGGACTTCAAAATCTTCAGTAAATATTGTTTCAAAGCAAGGCTGCTGCACATCCACATATTTTATACCTTTTTCTACACATTCTTAACAAAATGGTCAACATACCAATATAATAGAGAAGTATATATAAACATGTCCAATAATAGACAAAATATGATCAAATTCATACATAACCACCCTCTAAAACCATGTAAAATCCAAGTATATCGAGCTGACCACCCGACGATGATCCTGGAAGCCGTCACTGACCACCGCCTCTGGATGCGGCATGCCTACTTTGGTGTAGCCAAGGGTCGAACAACGACATCAACGTTCTCAACTCGTCCACCTCTTCGCGGATCAGTGCAGGGGTCACGGCCCGACCATCGAGTTCTTGCCCGCCAACGGCCGCAGACATCATATGAGGTACTACTTGGCTGATGGCATATACCCAACGGTGGCCTATTTTTTTGAAGACGATTAGCTGCCCAATTGGTGACAGTAGAGTCTTGTTTGCGGCAAAGCAGGAGTCTGCGTGGAAGGATGTGAAGCGGGCTTTTGGGGTGCTCCAATAGCGTTGAGCAATCGTGAAAGGTCCGGCACGTTTCTGGTTCAAGGAAGTCATCACCGACGTCATGTATGCGTGCATCATCATGCATAACATGATAGTCGAACAAGAACTTGGACATGTCACCGATTGAGTGGATGATGAAGCCGGATCTAGCTCCAGCACGACGACCTCGCCTGTCGCTCGAGGATTACCGATGGGCTTCAGTGAGGTTCTACGGAGACAGACCTCAATGCGCAGCCAACAAGACCATACTCAACTCATGAACGACATGATTGAAGAAGTTTGGAACCACAACCGCCGTTGAGAATTTGAGTTTTTTATTTCGCAGTGCAATGTTTTGATTTTAATGAAATGAAGTTTTTTTTCCAAATTTTGAATTATTTAAATATTCAAATAATAGATAAAATGCTTAGGGTGTTGCTTAGGGCGGGCTATAGTCCGCCCACTGCAGGTGGAAGTGAAAAGATTATTACCGTGACTTGTGGTGATAGAACTTGGAAGCCAAACTCTCTGTTCTCTAACTCTCTTTCTCTCTCAATTTGTTCTTGCTAGAGATGAAGATTGTGAAAGTGAGTATTTTTGAGTGATTGCAGCTGCTAGAATGAGGAGAAAATCGTGTAGTAGATGCTGATATGATTTGGCGAATTGATTGTGAAGATTAATTGGCTTAATTGCCAATTTTGGGATTTAAAAGATAATAATGGTGTTTCAATGGCCATTAGTGGCTGACTTAATTGTTATTAATCCCCATTATTAGGATGGATTAATGTGGTTCAATTTTGTGCAGGTAACGGCTGGAAGTGGAGAAGGAATTTTGACAGCTTCTGCAGATGAAATGCGATAGATTGGGCTCAAAATCTATCTCCCACACTTTTATTTAATTTACTTGGACTCATAAAGAAATCCAGACCCCAAAAATGGCGGGGGCGAAAATTTAATATTTAAATATTTAATATTATTTTTAATAATAAAATAAATAATATTGTATTAATATTTAAGTAACACTAGCTTCGTTAATAAAATATAAACATGCATTAGCTTGCAAATATGTATTACTCATTTTAAAATATAAAATTATTGTAAATATTATATATATTCAAAATCATCATAAATATTATATACAAAAGTAATATAAGTAAAGCAGTAAATATTTAGATTTCAAAAATATTTAAATGTTTATTTTGTTACATAGAAAATAATTAAGATGCATGGATCACAAATTATAAGTACTTTAGGAAAAAAAAACATTAACACAAGATTGAAAATAGTTTTAACTAAAGAACAAATATAACAACCTAATATAGGAAAATTAGTAAAAGTTCAGATTTTATAAAGTATTTAAAGGTATTATTTTGATGATAAGAAAGAAATATGAATTGATAAACTAAAAGAATAAAAAATGAAAAAAGTATGCTCTTGTTGAGGATTGATCCTTAGACCTCTTAGAAAAAAATCAACACACAAACCATTAGACCACTCCATTTTATATGCCATTTATTGAAAACAAAGTATATTTCTACACTCTACGGAGGGGGCGGATATACTATTTTCGGCTCGATTCAAGGGAAAGTTTAGGCTCTCCGTAACGGCTGGAAGTGGAGAAGGAATTTTGACAGCTTCTGCAGATGAAATGCGATAGATTGGGCTCAAAATCTATCTCCCACACTTTTATTTAATTTACTTGGACTCATAAAGAAATGTAGCTCAAAACTCGTGTACTTTATTTAATTGATTTGGAGCTTTATTATATTCCATGGCCCAAAGCCTTTGTAAAATAAATATTGGACTTTATTTAATTTAATATTTACTTACATTTTTGCATATCTTTTATTAATTAAAGTTCACGGAAAACTTTAATAAATTTCGCCGTCTCGTTCCCAATCAAAGATTAAAAATCGCCCAATGCAATTAATTAATATTTAGTGTTATTCTAAATATTAATTCCTCCCAAAATTGATCCGTACTTCAAAACGCTTCGCGTACTCCATATAGTACTTCCAATAAATTTCCACGAAAGTCAAAATAATATTGCTTTCCACCGACACAAATCAACCTTCGAAATTATGATATTTAAACACGGTATGCACTCTCCTTCGCGCACTCCCAACAAAATATAAATAGTCCCTTGGTGTTGTGCCAAGTACTATATTAATTCAATATCGCCTCCACTTGAATATTTAAATCAAGATTTCGTACTTCGCAAAGTTCATAGAGAACTAAAAGAATCCATTGCGCCAAAGAAATATTATCCGTGCAAGCGCAAAATATTTTATTCCTTGCTTCGCGAGAAATTAAATATTAATTTTCAAAAATTCGAATAAATCACCATATCGCATTCAATAAAAAAATAATTATTACTCGGAATTTCGCGGGTGTTACAGGAGCAGACATGAACATTCCAGGACCATTGCACAAAACCAAGATTTTGATAAGGAAATGGAAAGGTGGATGACATGATAAAACACTTGTGCTGATGGGAAAAGTAGTCGTAAGAAAATATCAAAGAATGGATCTTGATGGGAAGAGCCGGCTTCGTCTAGTGGAAATTCAATTCTCAGCAGGGAGTTGAGACGAGCTATCCATGACCATTGCCGCGTATCAAATGTTATATTCAAAATTTTTGCGGTGAAGGCGAAGCAACGAACCCGATTCTTCTGCACTTCCATTATCTCCGCCTGTTTCTTCTGCAATTGTTCGTTTTCCTCCTTTAGTTTAGCAACTTCTGCTTCCAACTCCATGGTGTAAGCCTGCACGAACCCAAAAGGAGAGCTGGTTAGTCAAGTTCAACGTCTAATTCCAACGTCTAATATCAGTGGCGGACGTATGATTTTTATGGTGGGGGTTCTAAATCGGTGTGTTTCTAGTATGGTAGTACTACCTCCGTCCTCAAATTTTGACACAGTTTACCATTTCGGTCCGTCCCTGAAAATTTGACACACTTCACTTTTACCATTTTTGGTAGTGGACCCCATATTCCACTAACTCAATCCTACTCACATTTTATTATAGAACTAATACTTTAAAAGTAGGACCTACATCCCACCAACTTTTTCAACCCACTTTCCATTACATTTCTTAAAACCCGTGCCGGGTCAAAGTGTGTCAAAATTTGGGGGACGAAGGTAGTAATTTTTTGCGCCGATGAATAAGAGAATCAATTATAAAAGTTAGAGGTATGTGTAAAGTGATCGTTGATAGATGCAACGTAAAAAGAAAAAAACAACTTTGTTGAAAAAGAGAGTTTTTTTTTTAAAAAAAATAAATTGTTGAAGAAAAGAAAGACTTAAACTAAATTCTTAATATTAAACAATGTGCAAAAAATGATATAAATAGGAACACGTAAAATATAAAATAAAAAAAAATAATATAAACTGAAAAAAAATATAGTAATTGCTCTTATGGTGAGAATTGAACTCTCAAATGTATATATAATAAAAATAAATTTTTTTGTAAGAATCAAACTCAAAGTCAAATGTAAATAAGGAAAATAAGGACATTTATATGTAAGATGAATCAGTAAAAATAGAGTGCAGATTTAACTGTGGAGCAAAATATAGCAATTGTCCCAGCTGGGAATCGAACTGTCGTAACTTTCACTCTCACCAATCTCGGCAATTAAGGCAGCGAAGGAAACCAACTGCGATAATTGTTTAAAGCACTAATATAGATATACTAATACCAAAAATTCTGGGGGCTCCATAAGTCCCCTATGGCATTTAGTAGGTCTTCCTCTATCTAATATGGTAATTTAGGTAATTTAGTGTAAGCATAAACTAAATTACCTTGTCTAAAATGAGATCTCTAAGCGTCTCATGAAGAGTAACTTTCATGTCTCGTCACACTAGACCGCCTATCACAATACAAATGTGCTGCATAAGACATCCAATTTCCTTATTCAAATATTTTGAGGATGTCCATGAACGATAAAAGAAGCCTCGAAGCACTGGCGTATCCAGCTTATAATGTACCCCCAAATATTTCCTACATAATGTTATATTTAGACACATATTTCAAAACACATCAGTGGCGCAGTGGTTGGAAACGTGTTTTTTGTTAATGGAGAGACCAGAGTTCGAATTCCTCTGATACCAACTTTGTTTTCATTTATAGTTTTATGATTTTGTTCCCTATTTTGAATATTTTTAACTTATATTTTAGATTTTGTAGATTAAGTTTTATGATTTTGCTTTCTGTTTTGTTTACTTACTTTACTTAGATTTTATATTTTGTAGATTATCATCTTGTTCTCTATGTTGTATATTTATTCTGTTTACTTATATATTAGATTGTTGCTTATATTTGAAGCTTTTAGTAAGTTTTTTTTTAAGTTCTTTCCTTTTAGTACTATTTTGTGGTAGTTTATAGTATATATTACTAGTATAATTTATTTTATTTTATTTTATTTTATATTTTAATGTATTATTTTTTATATTCCAATTTCCTTATTCAAATATTTTGAGGATGTCCATGAACGATAAAAGAAGAACTTTGACGATCAATAACTTACAAAGTGACAAGAACACGAAATCTACAGTCTTTTGTCTATGCAACACTTTGTTACTAAAGCCCTACTTCTACTTGGAAATGTTCTCATTACTTCAGCTACCTTCTTTTGGCGTGTGGTGACAACAACCAATGAACCGGCTGAGCCACATGATAGAACATCCCTCAACTCAAACCATATATCCTGGCGGTCATTCCATACATCATCCATCACAATCAAAAATCTTTTTTTGCTCAACAATTCCCATACTATTGGGATATAAACACAGGAAATCACGAATACAAAGGAGAATGAACACAAGAAATCGTTTACCTAGTTCGATACGATGTGTATCTACGCCTGGGGGCGATGACAAGCCAGTGATTTCACTATATAATTTCAGGATGATTTTACAATGAGTGAGCACCTCTATTTATAAGCAAAATAGAGAACCCTAATAGAGTTATCAATCATACTTTGTTCATCTTCCACCAAATCAACTCAACAGCCTTACTTTTCTTAGAGGGAAAAAATGGAGCAAGAAATGAATATGAAATCAAGATTCAAAAGTGTGTGTGTTTTGTGGGAGTGGTTCTGGGAAAAGGGATTGTTACAGAGAAGCAGCAATTGAGTTAGGGCAGGAGCTTGTATTTGTTAAAACCCACTAATTTTCTCCACATTTTACATAAAGATCATATTTTACATACAGACCGGAGCCACCGACACTATTACTTATGATATTTCTGTTATATCCAATATGCATAGGGCACCAAAAGGTCATATCTAAACTGCCAGTGGAGAATTTACCACTGTTGAAGGAGCACAAGGAACTGTCAGAATTTCATCTACTCTCTGACGTTATCCAATTGTTTATATGTTCCTTCCATGTTGCATAAACGGTTGTCAATCAGTCATGTGACGAAAGAATTAAATTGTACTTTGCTGATGCAACCAAACTTCTGTTTATTGCAGGATATCAGGACAGGAGAAATTATTGGACGTGGCACTGAACGGGAGAGGCTGTATTATGTGGACGAAATAGCACAGCAAGGAACCGCTTTGCTAACTCATGGAACTACTGGCAGAGAGGCTTGGCTCTGGCATCGTCATTTGGGACATCCTTCCACGGGTTATCTAAAAATTCTCTTTTCTAAATTTGTCAAGATATGTATTGTGAAATCTGTGTGTTGGCCAAAAGCCATAGACATTCCAATAAATCAAATAATGCCCGTGTTGATTCTCTTTTTTCACTGGTTCATTCTGGTGTGTGTGTGGTGGGGGGGGGGCAAGGGTTCAAATAATTTTTTCTTTTTATAGATGATTGCGCTCGTATGACATGGGTCTACTCTATGAAATAAAATAATGAGGTTTTTGAACATTTTAGTCACTTTCATGCACTAGTTCAGACCCAATTCCAAAAAAACATAAGGATCCTTCGCCCTGACAATAGGGGGAATTTGTCAACTCAAAAATGAAAACTTTTTGTCATGATAAATGTCTAGTTCACCAAACTACATGCCCATACACCCCAGAACAAAATGGTGTGTCGAAAAGGAAGAACTGTATTCTCCTAGAAATGGCTCGGGCCATGCTTATTGAATCCAACACCCCTAGACACTTGTAGCCTGAAGCTATCGTCGCATCAGTCTATCTGACAAATCGTTTACCCTCTAGTACCCTAGACCTCCAAACACCCCTGGAAGTCCTCTTGACACTGACCAAATACCATTGCCTTTGACTCTCCAGCCTCGAGTATTTGGATGCTCAGTATTTGTCCATATACCAAAAACATGATCGAACTAAACTCTCTCCATGTGCCATAAAATGTGTCTCCGTGGGTTATGAAAATTCACAAAAGGGGTATAGGTGCTTCGACCCTAAAACCAATCGCATGTTCACAACCATGAACTGTAACTTTCTTGAAACTTTCTTGAAACTTTCTTGAAACAGACTACTTCTTTAACCACCTTAGCGATCGGAGGGAGAGTCACAGTGACCCACTAAGCCGGTTACCAGCCACATGCCTTTTTGCAGGTCAGATCAAATCAGTAATTCTACCCAACCATTTACACCAAAACTCAAAACCCAAAAGAATATTCCATATTCTCCTACTTTTTTTACTTTTCAATCTTAACTACATATTTATTTAAATTACACATTCACCCCACAATACTCTGTCAATAATTTTTCAAATGTAACTAAATAATTTGATACAATTATTATAATAATAATATATTATATTTATATATATTAAATATATTATGCATTCAATAAAAAATACATTAACTTCAAATTTATGTTACATCAAACGTACTACAATAACATTCAAACATAAATTAAAATACATTCAAAAACACCATAATTATATAAAACATAAGACAACCCGTAAAAAAGTAGCTAAAATTCAAGACTGCGTATTTGAGAAATTGTCCCACAAATGATCAACTAATGCATTTCGAAGTTCTAGATGTGCATTTTTATTTCTTATTGCGGCATACCGAGTCAAGTACTCTTGAAATCGAACATCTTCATTTGTCGTCATCTCAACTTCTGGTTGTGGTGCTTGTCTAGCATCTTGGATTGGAGAACTCAGGTCACGCTCATCTTCAACTATCATGTTATGCAAAATATATACATGTAATCATTATGTCACGCAACACTTCTTTATCCCAATACCGCATTGGTCCTGCTACAATTGAGAAACGTGATTGGAGAACACCAAATGCACGTTCTACATCTTTTCTACATGACTCTTGCCTTGCGGCAAAATATTTTGCCTTTGGGGTACGAGGCTCATGAATTGTTTGCACAATAGTAGACCATTTTGGGTATATTCCATCAGCTAGGTAATAACCCATATTGTATTCTTTGCCTTGAATAACATAATGAGCAGGAGGAGCAATACCTTGAGTGAGATTATAGAAAAGATGAGAGGAATCTAACACATTGATGTCGTTGTTGCTGCCGGGCAATCCAAAATAAGCATGCCATATCCAAAGATCATAATCTGCCACAGCTTCAAGGATAATTGTAGGACTTCCACTACGACCTGAATATGAACCGCTCCACCCTGTAGGACAATTTTTCCATTTCCAATGCATACAATCTAAACTACCTAGCATCCCTGGAAATCCACGTTGCTCACCAATATATAAAAGTCTAGCAATATCATTAGTTGTCGGGCTTCTCAAATATTGCGTTGAAAAAATTTCTATTATTGCACGGCAAAAACATTTTAGACTTTTGATCGCACTGCTCTCACTTATTTTAACATACTCATCACAAGCATCAGCTGGTACACCGTATGCCAATATACGAATATCAGTCCAAGCCTTCCGGTTCCATTTGGTCATTGCATGAAGTAGTCATCGTGTTCCTTAACTGCATCCACAATACGAAGGAACAATGGACGAGACATCCAGAATCTCCTACGAAACATGGTTTATTATACAATGGATTATTACCAAAAAAACCGTTGTACAATCTAGCGTGAGCACCCTCTCGGTCACGGTTGATGACAATATGCCCTGGAACTGATCCACGATATATTTGTGGACTTTGATGGTCATGAAGGTATTGAATCAACATGTTGTTGTTGTCACTTCTACGTTGCATATCCTGCATAAATTGGTTGTAAGTGTATATCATATGAGAATTTTCACCATCTTCATAAGAAGATGAGGAGCTAGACATAAAATTGGGATTCATTGTGAAGAAAAGATGAAGTTGAGTGATTGATTAATATGCCTTCAATTTATAATGATAAATGATCAAAACATGCCTTCAATTTATAATGATTTTACAAATGTACAATCTGCGTGCTTTTAATCGTAGCCACACATTGGAATATATATTTAAATCCTAGCCATCCATTCAAACTCCATAAACAAAAAAAAAAGAAACAAAAGAAGCACGATCCGCGTGCTTTCAATCGTAGCCACTCATCGCAAAAGTAGATCTAAATCCTAGCCATTCATTCAAATTCTAGAAACAAAAGAAGCACGATCCGCGTGCTTTCAATCGTAGCCACTCATCGCAAAAGTAGATCTAAATCCTAGCCATCCATTCAAATTCTAGATACAAAAGAAGCACGATCCGCGTGCTTTCAATCGTAGCCACTCATCGCAAAAGTAAATCTAAACCCTAGCCATCCATCAAAAAGTAGAAAAATCATTTCATATCTATAAATATAAGAAACCAAAACATCACAATTATCTCATCTCAGTTTTTATCTTTATCTTTTCCTCACAAAATGTCAGTTAGTAAAGAAAGTTACATAGAGGATGAAGACATACTTTTGTGTAAAGTTTATATGCAAATTTCACAAGATCCTAGCATAGGCACATCTCAATCATTAAACCGATTCTGGCAGCGCGTGGAAGATGGATTCAATCAAGCTGAAGAAAGAGCTCCGTCTTGGCCAGAGCGTACGCAAAGATCTATGCAGGCTCGTATTCAAGCCATCGAGAAAGCAACCAAAAAATTCCATGGATGTATCCGAGCTGCTGAAGCAAGAAATCGAAGCGGTGCTTCAAATGCAGACATTGTGAGTGTCTAATTATATTTTAATGTTTCATTTTCTCTTTGTACATGCGATTAATTGAATATAATTATTTGTAGATGAATGAAGCCATACAAATGCTCAAGACAGATTCAAAATACAAATCGGGTTGGAAATTTTCTCATGTTTGGGATATGATTAAAGATTTTGAAAAATTCAAAGATTGTGCAGGGAGCTCTAGACAACAAGCATCACGTGGGATGCAAAATTCTGATTCAGAAAGTCAGGCTCATACTTTGCATGGCTCGCAAACTTTGTCGTCTTCATTTCCTATGAGCTGTGATGATGGCGAGGAACAAATCCTTGGTGGTTCTTCTTCATCAAGGCCTATCGGGGTGAAGAAGGCTAAACTGAAGAAAAAACAGTCTGGTAACTCAGAATCATTTATTGTTGCTCTAGAAAAACAAAATGAGCAATATAGTGCAAGCATGAAACAAGCTCATGATAATATGTCTATGTTTTTGAAACAACAAAAGAATGGCCATGATCTCAAAACTATCAAGGAAGAAAATAAAATCATGGCTATGGACTTGAGCTCTATAGTCGATCCTGATAGTCGTGCTTATTTTCAAGCTGAGAGAAGACGCATTTTACAAAAAAGAGCTCAGCAACAAGAACCAAATAATTATGCAACTGGAACATATCCTTCGTACTTCGATAATATAGGAGGTTCTGGTTCTGGATTACCGGATTATTAGATTATGTTTTTCATTTTGTTATTGTAATTGTCGTTTGTCTTTATTTTAATTTTATGTCGTTGTAATGTAATTTGCATTTGTAGGATCAATTGTGGTGTGTTATGTAAAATAGGAGTACTTTTATTATTAAATATTGTACTATTATTTAATTTATTGTATTATAATATTACAATTCATACTCAATAAAATAATTAATACTAATAAAATAAATACTATATCAATTAACTTGTTGAATAATATTGATGAAATCGTCTATATCCTAAAACAAATAAATAGACTTCATTAAACATATGATAATTAATTAGCCTAATTAGCCCATGTTGTAATGAATTAGCCCATCTCAAATTCAAAAACAAATACATAGCCCATACCAATTAACTAAATATTATACTACTAATTAGCCCATGCCATTAAACCTAATTTTCTCTCAATCCCATCGCCGCCTTCTTCTTCTATCTTCCCCTTCTCTGTAATTTCCCCTTCTCCCTCCCATCGCCGTTACTCTTCAATCTTCTCCCTTGTTTGTATTTTCCCCTTCTCCCTTCTCTGTATTTTCGATTTCATCTCCAAATTCTTCAACCATCCATAACTCTCTATAATCAAGGTAAGTAGTTTCTTCATCTAATTCTTCTTCTCCAATTTTCCGTTTCTGCACTCTCAGCTCTCGGTCTTCTTCGAATATCATCAAAAAGGAAGGACTCAATTGCAATTTCTGGTAAGATTTGCGTCGAGCTACAGTGCTACTGCAAAGATGGAGGAGTACTGTTCACAAACGCAAAAAAAGGACAGATTTGGATGCGTTTTTGAGTATGGTTGGAGGTTGTTTTCACTGCAAAATTGCGTTATGCAGCATCGTTGGAGATGCCCTCATAGACAGTTACCAGCCACATGCCTTCTAACAGGTCAGACAAATCCAAGCCCACCAGCACGAGACTCTGAAGAAATACAGCCTGCACCAAACAGTGACACCGTCCAAGAAGATCCCCTACTGGTATCCATTGTAAGTGCTTATGATATTTCTCCCGTACATGTATATTGATATTTCTGGTGAGACTAACCTTGAGAGACAGATATTGAGCTTGATTCAGAAGAACAAAATGAATCAGAAATTTGCAACTTGCTGCAAGAAGAGATTAGTGAAGGAATTGAAGGATATAGACTGCCACCGAGACCCAATAGAGGAGTCCCGCCAAAAAGATATAGCCTTAAGATCATTGGCAGAAAAGACAAGTACTCCATTGTGAAATTGAAGGATATACACTGCCCACGCATTTGAGGCCACCTTATGCACCTTATGTGAAGATGAGGAGATTCCTTGTACTGTGGAAGAAGCTTGGAGACACAAACACTAGCGAGAGGCAATGCTGAAGGAAATGGGAGCTTTAGAAAGAAACAACACATGGGAGAAATGCAAAATACCAATGGAAAAGGGGCAGTTGGATGCAAGTGGGTGTTCACTATCAAACGACGACCAGATGGATCTATCGAGAGATACGATTGGTTGCAAAAGGCTACACGCAGACTTATGTAGTTGATTATGATGAGACTTTCTCTCCAGTAGAAAAAATGAACACCATTCGAGTGTTGCTCTCAGTTGCTGCAAATAGGAACTGGCCACTCCACTAATTTGATGTAACAAACGCATTCCTACATGGGGAACTAAAAAAGAGAAGTATACATGGAAGCACCACCGGGATTCTCAGAGGGATTTTAAAGAGGAGAAGGGTGTCGGTTGAAGAAGACTCTCTATGGACTCAAACAGCCACCAAGGGTGGTTTAGGAGATTCATAGAAGCCATGACCAAGCATGGGTTCCGGCAGAGTAACTCGTATCATACTTTGTTCTTGAAAAAGGGAGACGATAAAATCACATCCCTGATCATCTATGTAGATGACATGATCATCACGGGCGATGATACAGAAGAAATAGAAAGGCTAAAAGGGATCTTATTTCAAGAATTTGAGATGAAAGACTTGGGGAATCTTCAATATTTCTTGGGAATAGAAGTACTGCGCTCTGAGGGAGGAATTGTTTTGAGACAGAAGAAGTATATCTTGGATATTCTGGCTGAGACAGGTCTGATAGATTGCAAACCTGCCGATACACCAATTCTAGTGAATCACGGACTACAGATCTCTAAAAAGCTGCAAGTACCAGTGCCTAATGGGGAAGCTCATCTATCTCTCTCTCACGTATCTCAAGGGAACAACCATTGGACATGGAATACTGTTCAGAAAGAACGAACACCGAGGTGTTTATGGGTTCACTGATGCCGATTGGGCAAGTAACCCAATCGATTGAAAATCAACAGCTGGATACTTCACATTTGTTGAAGGTAATCTGGTAACATGGAGGAATAAGAAACAAAAGGTGGTGGCACTATCAAGTGCAGAAGCTGAATTCCAGGGGATAAAAAGTGGATTAATGGAGATCCTATGGCTAAGAAAGCCGATGGATGAAATTGGGCTCGTACAAGACAAGCAGGGAAGCAATCTGTAAACCCAGTACAACATGATAGAACGAAGCATGTTGAAGTTGACAGACACTTTATCAAAGAGAAGTTAGAAAATGAAGTTGTGTAGTTACCATTCGTCCGATCTGAAGATCAGCTGTCAGATATTCTCACTAAAGCCGTCAACTCAAGAAGCCTGTGAATGTACTAGGCAAGTTGAGTTTTGGAGATCCCACTACTCAACTTGAGAGGGAGTGTTAAGAAATAAAAGATACCAAAGAATAATCTCAATTATACTCCAAGATTAGAGTAGAATGATTGATAGTTGATTGATATTATACCATACTTACACATGTATGAACCCTATATAAAGGGCTAGTCTATGCAGTAATAAAACATCATCAAATTATCGATCTCATTTTTCCTCTCGTTGTTTCTCTATTCCTAAATCATGTCTAATATACCATTCAAGACAATAATTTTCCAACGCCAATATCAGATACACTACAAAAACTTAAAGAAAGGTAAGTAAAAACACAGAAACTTGCCATTAGTTCTACCTTAATCATGCATCTCACAAGTTTATGCATTTCACATGAACCAAATAGATTCAGTTTCAGGACATCAATTCAAAATACAACCAACTTACAAATATCATATTTTTAGTTTAGTTTTTACGATTTTGAGCCAATATGAAATAGAATTTTAATAAGGGCTTATATATACTCCCTAGGTCCACAAAAAATAATCTCATTTATGGATGCAAAAGAGTGTAAATGTATTGAGTTAACAATATAACACTCCCCTATAAACTTATAAGTCTCACATAGATATACTTGGCAGAATGGCCAATGGAATTACAAGAAAAAAACACGGGTAATAAAATAACGATAATAACTAGAGTAAACAAATTATCATATGATCTTTGAAGAAGGCAGCAAAAACAGAAAACAGTAACTCACAAACAATGTAAATATATAAATAAACTATAATCTATTCAATTTTAATTAATCGCAAATATCATAAACACAAGGAGGAAACAAGATTTTCATTTAGATTATCACAAACATCTTTCTTGCAGGGAAATGATTTTTTCAAACAGAGCAGCATCATTCATACTTCCTCTAGTAGATACTGTATGAAATAATCTAAGTAGAAGCACACAACAAGAATTTTTCCATTAAATACATATAAAATGTTGACCAACACAAATTATAAGCGCTTTCATTGGACTCTGTACACTTGTAGTAGTACTTGCTTCGCCCCTTGCCACTGTGCCAACTTTTAGAACTTCGGTGAGAAAAAAGGGGGCCAAGAGCTTTTTCTGCCGGCGATTCATCTACTGAGAAATCCATACTGCTTCAATTCTTGAAATTGAAATTCATCTATACAGGGTTTTAGTGTTTATAATTAAATGAGAGTGAGGAGTCGGGCTAAGCAATCGATTTTTCATCTTAGAATTGAAGTGAAGATATAAGCTCCAAGGGTGAGCCTCTTTTACTTCATTTCTTTATGATGTTTTGAAGTCTTAGCCTAGATGGTGGCCATGTCCTAGGAATAATATGTAGTGGAGAATAACATAACATCAAAATATCTTAAGATATTTCACCAAACAAAATATGTTATTCTACCAAACACAAAACCTTAAGATAGCAAAAAAATAGATAAGTAGAAATGAAGGTCTAATAGAAGATAACTCACAGAAAAACAGCAAATCTCTAAACATTGTAGAAAATGAATAGATAAGTAGAAAAGAGAGTCTACAATGAGCCAAGTCAAATCATTCAACCATCCCTCCCTTAAACTGATATGACAATAGCAGTTAGAAACTAAATCATCTCATCAAACTTGATTCTCCAGCTTGCACATTCCAAGAAAAATCATCTAACTACAAGCACACAAAAAAATCTTGCCACAAAATACTTGAAAAAGTTGATCAAAACAGAAATTCAGCCACATATTCTAAGACACTTGCATTTGACTATGCACACTCAAATATGTAAACAAGATTTTTTGTTGAGAATATCACCTATATATTTCTATTTGTGAAATGAACTTTTCAAACATAGCAGCATCATTCCTATTATATACTATGAAATCATACAAGTACAAGCACACAATAAGAATCTTGCTACAAATACTTTAGAAAAGCTAAGCAACACAGAAATTCAACCACAAATTCAAAGATACTTGCACTTGAACCTGTACTTGCTTCGCCCCCTGCCTCTATGTAACATTCCAAAGTTCATCCAACACTAGGGAAAGTTAAGAAATAAACAAGAATGTGAGCTAGTTTATTTTATGTTAATAAAAATTAGGTAATAAAGAAGAATACATTGATATAGAACTACTCACCAACTTCATATACTTCACCTTCAAGAAAGATGTCGATTGAATACAAAGTACTACTAAAACCATAGTTGAGTTACTTTGAAGAAATATAAATGCTGCGAACGTGGGAAATCTTGTGCCAATCCTCTCCACTTCCTCTCCGACATCGCCTCTCCAGCTGAGGGCACCCAACAATGATTAGCTTTTCCAGAATTGGTAGAGCTGGAATTGATACAACCTTTGGGCAGTCTTCCAAAATGAGTCTAATAAGAGATGGTAGCTGATCTGGGAGTGATTCCAGCTCAGGAAGATCATCTAGGTATATATTAGTGAGGTGCTCAATGACTTGAGACAAGCGCCTCATCTTTGGAAGATCCCGTAACATGAGGAACTCAAGATTATGGAGATGTTTAATTTCCTGCGGCAACTCTAGTACTTCTGGGCACTTCCATATGGCAAGGGTCTCCAAAGAAGTAAGTTGCCGCAGCATCCCTTCTGGCAAACATCTCATTATCTCACAATTGTTTAGACATAAACGTTTAAGCTCTTTTAAGATTTGCAGACCTTCTCTTGTCACAGAGATCTCTTTCGCATTATCGATTACCAATGTTTGGAGCTTATTGAAATTTGCCAGCATTTCTATTGGGAAACATGCTAGGCTCTCCTCAACTTCAATCCACAGGTCTCTAAGAATGATGTGCTCAGATAATAAACCCAAAGTTGAGCTACTGCATACTAGTGTCTCCAACTTTTGGAGGGATGGGAGTGGTGGCAGTATTAATAAAGAGCAATGCTCAATCAATAGAGCTTTGAGATTTGGGAATGCTTCTTTACTACTCTCCTGCTTATTTGATAGTCCCTTCAGATTTGGAGATCAACTAAACGCAGATGTTTCAAAGCCACGAACAGTATCTTTACTGGGTGACCACTCCCAACTTCTTCTTCTTCAATAATATACTCCATCCCCATATTCTTTAAATACAACTTCTCAAGATGAGGTAACTCTCCAAGTTTAGGAAAACACCTAATATTTTCACAATCACTTAAATTAATCTTAACTATTTTTCTTAGAGTTGAACTTTCCATCCAATGTGGAAGATATCTACCTCGGAAGCCTTTTATATGAAGAGAAACAATATTGGGTGAGGTTCAAGTGCTTCCAACACCCTTTCGTCAACTTCCTCCTCTAGCTTGGTTAAATCATTTCTTTGCCATGACAACCTCAACTCATGAAGATTATTTTTCTCTGCAATCTTCGCTTTCTTTGCATCCATATGGTCTTTTACTCTCTCCAGATGCCTAATGCGAAGCCTTCCACTGAGGTTCAAGCATTCCAGTTCCTCAAGTTGGTTACCTCTCTTGAGACCCACGACAAACATGCTCAATATTTTCAGGCCGTTTAATTCTCCCATTTTAGATGGAATCTCACACAACGAATTGCAGCCCCACAAACATAGATGCTGGAGATTACGTAAGGATGTGAGCTCGTCTGATGAAACGGCTGGAGTCTATCACAGTAATCCAAGTTGAGGGTTTGCAAATTCCAAAGAGTACATAATGAGTTAGGGAGAGTGCGAATTTCAGAACGAGACAAATTCAAGTATCGCAAATGTTTAAGATTGCTGATGGAAGGAGGCAAATATTTTATTGCTTTGCCCATTGCATCTAATACTCTTAAACTTTTGAGCTCCAAGATGGAAGTAATGTTCATATCTTGCTGAAAGGTTTTAGGAAACAAGGCAGTTTTTTGTTGCAAATTTACCTCTCGGATAGTTGATGTACTTGCTAGATTTCTTTCACTTTGTACTCCAGGAACTTTGTTCTCCATTATTGATTCTGCCAGATCATGAACGAGATCATGCATACCAATCTGTTTGGGTATAACACATTTGTTTGTAGAAGAGATCTGAGTAGTAGCTCATTACATATTTGATTTCCAACATCTTCCACTTGTAGAGTCCCCTTTGATGAAATGTAGCCATGAGCCATCCATAGAAGGATCAGTTCTTTCTTTTCAATGTAATGGTCCTTAGGAAATGCTGCAAAATAAGCAAAGCATTGCCTAAGTTCCACTGGAACATGATAATAACTCAATCTCAAAGCCGGCATTATCAAACTCTCTTCTCCCGACAACTTCCATATGCTCACTGTCTCTCACATGTATCCACTCCTCTTCTCTCCTTTTAAATCGTAGGATTCCTCCAAGCGTCGTAGCAGCAAGGGGCACTCCAGCACATTTCTTCACAATATGTTTCCCAGTTATTTCCAGCTGGGGAGGAACCTCTTCATCTGGTCCGAAGGCGCGCTGCTGCAGCAGCGCCCAACAGTGCTCATCCGACAGCCCCTCAAGACAATGACATGGAAGTGTTGTCATTATATCAGCAACCTTCTTCTGGCGTGTGGTGACGACAACCGATGAACCAGCTGAGCCACATGATAAAACATCTCTCAACTCAAACCATTTATCCTGGTTGTCATTCCAAACATCATCCATCACAATCAAATATCTTTTTTTGCTCAACAATTCCCAGAGGCGACGCTCTATAGCATCCAAGTGCTGCAGATCCGTTGCTTTTCCACTCCCCGTGGCAGATTCAATCATGGCCTTCACCAAAGTTTTCATTTCAAAGTTATCAGAAACACAAACCCAAATCCTTACATCGAAGTGTTGTTCCACTTGCGGATCGTTGAAGACTAGTCGAGCGAGAGTGGTCTTGCCAAGTCCGCCAATACCGATGATTGGCAGCACAGACATCTCCTGTTTATCCTTCACATCATTCACCAACATCTTCACAATCTTGTCTTTATCTTCTTCCCTGCCAAGAATCTTATCAGACTCGTTCAACAGGGAAGCCGTCTCGCGCGACGCAAGAGATACTTCTCTTGGCCTATGAACAGGCATCTCGCGCAGATGAAACTTAGTGCGCTCCGCAGCAATGGCCTCCACTTTCTCGTTGACTTGCTTCATTCTCCTTGCAATTTTGTGGCAATACAAAATTTTCTTGAGGCTGTAGCGGCTGAGTTTGGAATGAGAGTGGTTGAGTTTGGAGACATGAGTGTTGCACTCATCCAAAACGTCATCAACCTCGTAAGCAATAGCGTTGAGCTTTTGAAGCCAGTTTCGAATTGCTTTGCTCTCGGTTTGCTTGTCTACAGCATCCTCCAACACAGCTTGGATGGTGGTGAGAGTGCTGCAGAGCTTCTTCATCTCATTGTCAACACCCAAGATCAGTCCGATCTCCCGGTTGATAAGAGAGATCAGTTTGTCAAGAACGAGTTGAAGAAATGCCTCTGCCATTATGGAACAACAACAAATCAAGGATTCTTTTTCTGATAGGCAAAGCAGATATGAGAAGGATGAATGCCAGAGGATGATGGTATATTGGTATGTCACTTATTGCAAGAATTGTCAATTTGTATAAAAGTTGAGGAATGGGCCACCTTCCTTTGTCTTATGTTCTACAATTCAAATATTAGGAATGGAATGATTAGATGTATATTAGACGGTTTGTCCATATGTTAATCAAGATTAAATTGTTTATTGGTTTGATGATAACATCCACTTCACCCTCTCAATACTCCGGCTGTGCGTGGAGACCTTCCGTCGGGCAGCAGCTAGCGTAGGGAACTATGGATTCAAAGCATTTCGCAAGGCATTTGGCCAAAATAATATATTGATTTATTGGATGAATAAAATGATAACAATGTATCCCATTTATAATACTAGAATACTACCCTAACTTATTGAATAAGAAAACTAAGATATGGAAAAGATATGGTGAAATAAAAGATACTAAATAATTATGAGATATGATCGTATCAACTCCCCCAAGGTTAAAATCCGCCTTGTCCTTAAGGTGGAAACTACGAAGCAACAACGGTAGTTGAAAGCAAAAGCTTTGGTGAGGCGTCTCCTCCTGGATCAAACACACACCGAACAGCTGAACGTCTCCCTTTATCACCTCCATCAAAAATCAACAAAGGAGACCCAATGTTGTCGGCAAAATTCCATGCCAAAACGAAAAGCTTGTCCATGCCTCTCACAATGCTCAAACATGGCGTGTCATTGCGTGGCGAGATAAGCCTTGCATCGGTGTCGAGCGATGTTGATTGAAGATTCAGACTTGGGACATCACCGACATTTAAATCCACATAGACACAAGCAAGTGCATGCGAACCGTAGTGAGCATCCCCTGTCTTACCCAACTCTTCCGCTTTTAATTTAAGCTCATCCTCAAACAACCTTGCCTTTTCCCATTTCCTTTTGATTGTCTTGTTTTCATATTTCCGGGATGTCTTAAAAGGGCTCGGATTCTCCATGCTCTCTCCCCTCGTCTTCTCGTCAAACACAAAAATATTTCTCTTTGCTCTAAATTAGATCGAAAAGGGGTCGGGTTTTTTTTCTCCCGATAGTCTCCGTTCTTTTAAAACTCAAATTTCCCTTTTGTGTTAACATAAGATCATCAATCTTTATCATATGCCCCGGCAGGCCCCACGATTTTCGTCTTTTGGGGTCTCTTCGAGGACCCATTTGGTACAACGGGGTTACCCCCCTTGTGGCGGTTGTTGGGGAAAATCCCCCTAGATTTTTAAAAATATTCTCCCGATTTACCCGGGGGGAGGGGGCGGTTGCCCAATCGCTATTTCCGTTGTAATAATTCACGGCCTAGTTGGGGCGGGCAAGGGGGGGGCCGAGAGGGGGCAACTAGGCCCGGCGGGGTCGGGGCACACGCGGGGCCGCGGTGGTGGGAAAAGCTGCCGGCGCACTTCCCCAAATCCCAATAGGTAGGGGGCTGGGGTTTGACTTGTCACCGCCCAGCGGGGGAAACCCCCCGGTGGCTGTTCGCGGGTGCGGGGCAGGTGGGGTGGGGCCGGGCCCCACCCATCACCTCCCTCTCACGGGAAGTGGGCCCCCGTCCACGGGGGCCCGGGGGCCCCTTCGGGTAGTTCCCGCTTTCGCATGGTGAGTCCCGACGCGTCGGCCTGCCCTTCTCTATGCGATCCCGCATCAATGCGGCGTGCGCGGCCATAGCTAGGGTTTCTGGGGCGAGACCACCTCTCCCAATTACGTCTTCGCCTTGCCCCGTCACCATCAGAATCGTCGTCATCGTCATACCCTATTCGCTAATCATGCCTACGGTTGGGGTTTGGTTCAAAATTATCGAACCGGCGATGCGTTTCATCCCTCCAAGAATCAAATTTATCTAGTCTATCAAACAATTGATCCAGTTTGCCGCTAATGGCGTCGTCGTTGTTGCCGTCATCCAAAGGCCGAGTAGACGGCTCCTCGTCCAAGGGTGGTCGCTGAAGTCCCAGGTAATCACGATGGACACCGACGTTGTTGCGGCGGGAAGAACCGTTCGGAAAAGTGTCCGGGCGGTGGCTCCCCCAAGTTTCTTTCCCGTTATTATGAAAGCAGGACATGAGTATCTCTCAATGAAAGCACCAGTTGTTAAGGATCTAAATCCCTAAAGATCTGATAAAACGAAAAATAACAAGATAAAGATAATCCGTTGCCCGTGAGGGTCGGCGGAGATAAGGATCTGGGCGACTGTGCGCGGGTTTCGAACCCGTCGGGCAACGGCTACAGATCAAATATACGTTCCCGATCTGTGCGCGGAGACCTTCCGTCGGACAGCCGGTAGCGTAGGAAATTATGGATTCAAAGCATTTCGCAAGGCATTTGGCCAAAATAATATATTCATTGATTGGATGATTAAATATGATAACAAGCTCGCCTATTTATAATGCTAGACTTCTACCCTAACTTATTGAATAAGAAAACAAAGATATGGAAAAAATATGGTGAAATAAAAGATACTAAATAATTAGGAGATATGATCGTATCAACTCCCCCGCGGTTAATAATCCAGTGCACTTGGCCTACGGACCAGCTGCACTAGTACTTGAAGAGGAGTTGTATTTCCAAGAATTGAATTGTCAATTTGTATAAAAGTTGAGGAAAGGGCCATCTTGCATTGTCTTTTGTTCCATAATTCAAATGTTAGCAATGGAATAATTTGATGCATATTAGACGGTTTGTCCATATGAAAATCAAGATTGAATTGTTTATTGGTTTGATGATAAGATCCACTTCACCTTATTAATACTTTCTCATTGATGCTATGATCCACTAAATATTTCTAACCACTCACTGGGACCACTATGCATTGCCTATTTTCTAAAGTGTAACTATCAAGTCTTTATTCTCTCTCGACTCAACATGTGGATTTCATTTAGTTTGTGGTAATTTATTATTTTTTTTTTGTTTTTTCTTTTGGCTGTTACAGCAAGAGCTGCGCATCAAGGAATATGGTATGAGGTCGAATGTAGTCGCAAAGTTTTTGGATTACAAGATGGCTAACTCTTCGGATTCGTTCTTTAATTTATCAGTTTGGTCTAGTATTATGTACACTAGCATGCAAGGATTAACAACGATTAATTTAACATATATCTGTACAGAAAAAGGATATAGAAATTCAAAAGTTCAGAAATGTCATAAAGGCAAAGAGGATGTAGATTCCGGAATGATATACACTAATACTCAATGTCAATACGACTTTGCTGTTTCAACTAAAGAACCTCTCAAGATGAGGTAGCTCTCCCACTTTTGAAAAACGCCTAAGATTTTCACAATTACTTATATCAATCTTAACTATTTTTCTCAGTGTTGAATTTGTCATCCAACATGGAAGATATCTACCACTAAAGCCTTGTATGAAAAGATGTTCAAGATTGGGGTGAGGTTCAAGTGCCTCCAACACTCTTTCATCAACTTCCTCCTCTAACTGGTATAAATCGTTTCTTTGCCACGACAAACTCAAATCTCGTAGATTGTGTTTATCAGCAATCTTTGCTTTCTTTGCATCCATATGGTCTTTTACTCTCTCCAGATGTCTAATCTCAAGCCTTCCACCGAGGTTCAAGCATTTCAGTTCCTCAAGTTGGTCATCTTTCTTCATACCTACTACAAACATACTCAATGTTTTGAGGCCATTTAACTCTATAATTTTAGATGGCATCTCACACAATGAGTTGCACCCATATAAACATAGATATTGGAGATTTCGTAAAGTTGAGAGCTTCTTAGGTAAAGCCACAAGCCTATTACAGTAATCCAAGTTGAGGATTTGCAGATTCCAAAGAGTACATAACAAGCCCGGGAGAGTGCGAATTTCAGAACGAGATAAATTCAAAATTCGCAAATGTTTAAGATTACCAATGGAAGAAGGTAAACCTTTTATTGCTAGACTAGTTGCATCTAATACTCTTAAACTTGTGAGCTCTAAGATGGAAGTAATGTTCATATCTTGCTGAAAAGTTTTGGGAAAAACTGCAAATTTTTTTAGCAAATTTACCTCGCGGATAGTTGATGCACTTGTGAGATTTCTTTCACTTTGTACTCCTGTGACTTTGTTCTCCATTATTGATTCCGCAAGATCATGAACGAGATCATGCATACTAATCCTGTTCATGTAATCCACTTGTAGAAGAGATCGGAGTAGTAGCTCATCACATATTTGATTTCCAACATCTTCTAGTTGTAGACTCCCCTTTGATGAAATGTATCCATGAGCAATCCATAGAAGGATCAGTCGTTCCTTTTCAATGTAATGATCCTTAGGAAAGGCTGCAAAATATGCGAAGCATTGTCTGAGTTCCAGTGGAAGATGATGATAGCTCAATCTCAACGCTGGCATGATCAAACTCTCTTCTGCTGACAACTTCCAAATATCATTATCTCTCACATATATCCACTCATATTCCTTTCTTTTAAACCGTAGGATTCCTCCAAGCGATGTAGCAGCTAGAGGCACTCCAGCACATTTCTTCACGATCTGATTCCCAATTATCTTCAATTGTGACGACACTTCTTCTCCTGGACCGAAGGCGCGCTGCTCCAGTAGCACCCAACAGTGCTCATCCGACAGCCCCTCAAGGTAATAACATGGAAGTGTTGTCATTAAATCAGCAACCTTCTTCTGACGTGTGGTGACGATGACAAATGAGCCTGTTGAGCCACATGATAGAACATCTCTCAACTCAAACCATTTATCCTGGTGGTCGTTCCAGACATCATCCATCACAATCAAGTATCTTTTTTTGCTCAACAAGTCCCAGAGGCGACGCTCTACAGCATCCAAGTGCTGCAGACACGAAGCTTCTCCACTCCCCATGGCAGATTCAATCATGGCCTTCACTAAGGTCTTCATCTCAAAGTTTTCAGAAACACAAACCCAAATCCTTACATCAAAGTGCTCTTCCACCTGTGGATCGTTGAATACTAGTCGAGCGAGAGTGGTCTTCCCAAGGCCACCAACACCGATGATTGGCAGCACGGAGATCTCCTGTTTTTCCTTCCCATCATTCAACAACATCTTCACAATGTTGTCTTTATCTTTTTCCCTGCCATGAATCTTATCAGACTCGTTCAACAGGGAAGCCGTCTCGCGTGAGGCAAGAGCAACTTCTCTTGGCCTATGAACAGGCATCTCACGCAGATGAAACCTACCACGCTCCGCAGCAATGGCCATCATTTTCTCGTTGACTTGCTTCATTCTTCTTGCGATGTTGTGGCGATACAAAAAATTCTTGAGGCTTTTGCGGTTGAGCTTTGAATGAGTGTTGTTGAGTTTGGAGACATGAGTGTTGCACTCATCCAAAATGTCATCAATCTCATAAGCAAGAGTGGTGAGCTTCTGCAGCCAGTCACGAATTGGCTTGCTCTGGATTTGCTTGTCTTCCGCATCCTCCAACACAGCTTGGATGGTGGTGAGAGTGCTGCACAGCTTCTTCATTTCATTGTCAACGCCCAAGATCAGTACGATCTCCTCCTTGATAAGAGAGCTAAGAAATGCCTCTGCCATTTTGGAAAAACAACAATTTTTGAAATGAGCCACAAAACAGACCAAATTTGTGGAAATCCAGTTTCCGAATCCTAACTCTAATTTTGTCCAACTTTGAAGGCCAGTAACCTCTTTGCTCAAGCTCCGTTTCTGTTCGCTTCAAACTGGGGACCGAACCTTGTTATCTAGTTTCTGAAGCATCCACTTGAGCTCCTCCCGAAGTTCGAAATAGGCCTGTGTATGCGTGGCCTTGAATATAGCCGAGCAGCCAAAGGATTTTGGAAACCTTGTGAACCCAACTTTGAGAAGGCATAGATCCCTCATCTGAACTCCTAATAAAGTGAATCCGACAGTATTATAAACCTTTGGCTTGCCAATATCTGCCAACATCTTGATGAGTGGCCTTTAAGGCTAAGTCCCCTTCATTCCCCTTCGAAGTGAGCTTGGAGAGGTGGGCTAACCCTTATTCATACACCATACTAAACATTTCGAACCACTCACTAAGACCACCTTTTCATTGTCTATTTGTTCCTTAGATTTAAATTTAATGATTAAAATTTTATGATTGTAAATAGTACATCACAGTGGAATAATTAACTTACACTTGAGAAACTTAGCTAAGATCTCGGAATGAGAAAAGAAGGCCATCAAACTTCAAACATCTACGTCTTCGGGCACCAAACAGAATCCTGAACATCTTCAAACATCAAACAATCATACACCAACATTAATATCAGATAAACTACAAAAACTTCAAGAAAGCTAAGTGAAAACACAAAAACTTGGCATTAGTCCTTAATCATGCCTCTAGCAATCTTTATCATTGTTGACATGTTTGTGCATTTCACATAAACCAAACAGATTCACCACAGCACTTCAAAATACTACCAACTACCAAGATCATAATATTAGTTTAGCTTTTTTTTTTTCGATTTTGAGCCAAAATCAAATTTATCAAAGACTGAAAACCAAACAGAACTCATAATGGACTATTGAACACTTCACTTGAATTGAGTAAAAATATCCAACTTTTGCAATCATCCATTAATTACACACACATAGAGTGATAGAGAGATGTCACTGACCACAAATCAACTTCGGTGAGGTTAAAAAGGGGGCCAAGAGCTTTTTCCGCCGGCGATCAATCTACTGAGAAAGCCGGCGCTTCATCTTCTTGAAACTGGAATTCATCTAAAGAGGACTTTGGTGTTTATCTTTTTTCATAGTAATGGAATTTGTTGCTTTCAAGGAGCTCTAATTTAAATAGATAAGTAAATTACACAACTAAATTATATGTTGATGTAATTATGATATCTTAAGTATAATTTATTTAAGTTTAAATAACGTAACAAGGCCTAAAGGGACATATTCCAAGCTTCCTATTTCTATACACCATATCTTATAATATAAATGAATTCTTAAATAAAACATATAGATATATATTAAACCATCATTCTTCAGTAAGTAGGTGAAGAAAAATCTTTTGAATTTAAGTATACTTAGAGTAAAATAAATGTTTGTTGTGATATTTATATATGGCATTCGAGTATTCACGCCGATGACTGACTGCCGTCCCCACGGTAAAGTGAATACGTCCGAGCAACCAAGAAGGTAAAGCACTGAGATATCGCTACGACTCTACCAGACCTTGGAGGGCCGGACATGGAGGAACGATGGAAACTGTGGGACACGATAAGGGCTTGCAACTTGAAGTGGCAATAGGGAAGGCAATCAGAGTGGTTATAACACGAGTGGAATGCAACGAGGAAAATTCGCAAGGCTAGCCATGGACATTGATCTCACGCACTTGCTCGTGTCGAAATTTATGATGGATGAGATGGAGAGGAATTTAAGGTGGAATATGAAAATTTGAGCGACCATAGTTTTTGTTGCGGCATGTATGGTCACCTTCATGCAAACTGTGCTCATAAGCCAGCAGACAAGGAGGATGTGTGTCAAAAAATGCTAATGCGTATGGGCTATGGATGATAGTTGAAAAAATGAAGGCAGGGGCGACGTATGGAATCTAAAAAGGACTTTGTTGATCGCACTTTATCGAGCCCTTCCCTTTTCCACTAGTCATGCCATATCTGGTCTATGTTACAGCACCAACACTCGCCACACTAGCCAAAGGCAATAGCTATGGTTGACAATGAACCATGATGACATGTGAACATATCTAGTCATGATTTTTCGCCTCTTCCATTTTCAGGTTATGGATCCGCCACTGGTCTGTTGAATCTTCGATACACACCACAATTTAATTCACGTCTCACACTTAGCAATACAACCATCAAGCTCTCAAACTTCTCCCCATCTCCCACTTCTTCCTCTCTTCATCTCCCTTGCGAAAATCTTGAGATCTCTTCGAGCAAGGGAAGCAAGTAAGAGAGGTGAGGAGTCGAGCTAAGCAATCGATTTCTGGGCTTAAATTTCAAGTGAAGATATAAGCTTTAAGGGTGGCCATGTCATAGGAATAATATGAAAATGTCTACTGAAACTGGAACTGAATGGAACAGCATAACATCAACATTGTAATAGAGTCATTCTTTGCTTCCGCCAACACAACAATGTTTACACCGTTAACGGCCATGATTCAGGTCTAGAAATGTATGACTCGATTGAATTTCAAATATTGGCAAACAAAATATGTAATTCTACCGAACACAGCACCTTAAGATAGCAAAGAAATAGATGAGTAGAAAAGAAGGTCTAATTAATGTACTTGCAAGATAACTCAGCAGAATAACAGCTAATCTCTAGACATTGTAGCAAAGAAATAGACAACTAGATATGAGTCAAGTCAAATCATTCAACAAACCTTCCCTTAAATTTGGTTCTCCAAGTAAAAACATCTAACTACAAGCACACAATCAAAATTTTGCCACCAAATACTTAAAAAAGTTGAGTAAAACAGAAATTCAGCCACATATTCTAAAACCTCTAAATCAGAAATTCAGCCACACTCAAAGCTGTACTACTTCGTGCCAACTTTCCAAAGTTCCTCCAACACTACAAAAAATAAAGAAACAGACAAAAATAAGAGTTAGTATATTGTACTAAGTAAATAAAAAAGTAAAATAAAGAAGAATACCTTGAAATACAATTACTCACCATCTTTGTAATCTTCTTCCAATGTTGTTTCTGTTACATCTTCTTAATCTTGAAGAATGATGTCACTTGAACACATTTACATAAAATCAAACAAAAAATAGTTGAGTTATTTTGGAGAAATATCGATTCTGCGAACATGGGAAATCTTGTGCCAATCCTCACCGCTTCTTTTCTGACATCGCCTTCCCAGCTCTGGGCATCCACTGATGCTTAGAACTTTCAGATTTGGCAGAGGTGGAATCGATATAACCTTTGGGCAGTGTACAACAAAGAGTGAATCAAGAGATGGTAGCTGATCCGGGAGTGTTTCGAGCTCAGGAAGATCACATAGGTATAGCAAAGTGAGCTGCTGAAAAGCTTGAGGCAAGTGCGTCATCTTGGGTAGATCATGTAACACAAGATACTCAAGATTATGAAGATGTTTAATATCCTCTGGAAGCTCTACAAACTCTTGGCAATCCCATATCTGGAGGAATTCCAGAGCAGTAAGGTGCCCCAACATCCCTTCGGGTAAACATCTCATTGTCTGACAACTATCCAGGCATAATCGTGTAAGCTCTTTTAAGGATTGCATAACTTCTCTTGTCACAGAAATCTCTTTTGC
>NC_062965.1:50639188-50669095 GCF_023119035.1 Salvia hispanica | reverse complement strand
CATTCCTCCTCTTCCATCGACCCCGGCGGCACCTGCGGCGGCGAGGGGTGGCGGAATTCTCCGGCGGGCATTGCGGATGACGGAACGGCGCCGTTTTGGGTGTGGTTAGGGTTCGCCGTTGGAAATGACGGAAAAAATAATGTCGTATTGTGATTGGATTTGGCTTTTAAAATCGATCGCTTTATAAGAAAAGAAAAATAAAATTAATGACCATTTCTTTCTATTTCATTTTAATATGCATAAAATTAATGACCATTTTAAATATTTTGTTTTTTATTTAATGAAAAATAATTCAAGTAATTTAAGAAAATATGTTGATAGCTGCAAAAATACATAAATATGGGCGTATGAAGGAAAAAAAATTATATACTAGTGTGAATATTTGATGAGGATAGTTGCACATTAAATATGAAGTAAGTACAATTATTGGACATGAAGTTTGGTTTATACATCACGACAAGTAATAATTTTTGGATAAGTATGATTCCAAAATCCAAATGACGATAGCTATTTTGGATTTAAAAAATCATATTCCCTTCGTCCCGCTTTAGGAGTCCCGGTTGAGTTGGGTATATGTTTTAAGAAAAAATGTTTGAATGTGTAATAAATAAATATAGTAGTTGATGTTGGGATCTACTTTTAATTGAGTGTCCAATGAATAAATTTTATAATAGATGTTGGGACCTACTTTTAACACTTTTTTATTAGTTTTAGTGGATGTTGAGAGCCACTTTTAACACTTTGTAGGCGTTTTTTATTAATTTATCTCAACCAGAACTCCTAAAGCGGGACGCCCAAAATTGATCAACCGTGACTCCTAAAGTGGGACGGAAGGAGTATTATAATTTCATACTATTAAAAATAGAATATTTCAGTTTTAAGGGTATTTAACTATGGAATTATTTCTAATAAAACCACATAAATGAGTTGAACAATAGCAAGCTTGCTTGACTCAAATAAATGGCTATATTCAATCTTGAAGTAATTCACTAGTGTACATTTATGTATATATATACTTAACTAAATGATCCTATATGTTATGTTGGAGATGGCATTCAACCATATACCTTGGCAAAGAATGAGAGACTATTGTTGAGTTTGAGATAATGAAGGTGATGAAGGAATCGACGACGGCTGACCGTGTCGTCGCCCCGACGAAACCCCGGTCGCGCCCTCGTCTCTCGACGGAACTCTTAGCGACGCCTTCATGACATCGTAGACGGTGAATCCGATTGCGACCGAAGGCACGACCTGAAAATGACGGACGCGCTCACATTGAGTCTTTCCGGGGTTTTAAAACGAGTCGAGTATTTCGCGAAAGAGGTTGCTCTCACCTTGAGGTAGTTGATGCTGAGCCCGGAGAATAACTGCTTCCATCCTTGCATCCGGACAATCGCGACGAGAGATTCGACAGTCCCTTTCGTAGGACTGCTGTCGGATATTATCAGCCGTTGAACCTGCCACGCGACACAATTACTCTATTCTGTCACAACAGTTTCAAACACGGATATCATGGGGGTTGAGTTAGATGAATGTGTGTCACCTGCATTTGCCGCCTGACGACATCAAGAGGGTACGTGAATGTTTGTCCGAGTAAGCCTGCAACCGAGCCACACACGAGCTTAACTGTGATGTCCTTTTTGCGATCCTCAGGGACGTGCCTTTTCATTTCCTCGTAGAAGTAGAATTTCAGTCCAGCGTAAGGAAAGATCCCGTACAGCGATGGAGCTGAGAACGAAAGACGATACAAGAGTTGGAAGGAAGTTCGAGTTTTTATAACGTGAGACGAATTCAAACACAAAACATACCAACGCCTCTATAGAGGCCTCTCATGCCAGCCTCTTTGTATATCCGGGAGAAGCAATCCCGGATCCCGTTGTAGATTATATCTTTCCGAGCATGCCTCTGTACAGCGGTCTTCGAGGATTCAACAACCTGCAATGCACTCATTATTGAACACGTTGACAAAAATGGTACTTGCCTGATAAGCCAGTTTCGTCCGAACTAAATCGAGAGGATAAGTAAATAGCACAGCTGTTCCTCCCGCAAATGATCCAGCTACGAGGTCAAGGACGGGGCCTCTCCCCACGTCAGGATAACCCAAGATGATCCATCTTCGATATTCTTCATAAGCCATGTAATGCAGTGCCGCGTAAGGAACAATGCGGGCGACACTAGCTCCATTCCCTCTAATAACAGAACGTGATCGAGAATGGTTAGCAAGACTGATGCGACGATTAAAGGAGAATACGAAACAAAGAAAACACTATGGATGAAATGAAACAACAAAGATAAAATTCTACCTATAAAAACCAAGCACCCCTTCTGTTTTTGCAATTTTTGAGAAGGATCCCAACAAACCAAGACTATGGAACTCAGATCTTCTGGTCTGGGTAAAATATGAAAAAAGACGAATGTTATTTGCCTTCCCCCCGTCACATATTTCCGTGTTACTTTTCCGGCAGAGAAAAAACACAGTCCGTTCACTTAGAACCGACCACAAGAACCAAATTTTCATGGCGATAATACACAAGCTTGTAATAAATTCTAAAGACCACTGAATAAACAACATGAAATGCTCCTCATAAGAATGTTGTATCAAAAGATCCGGGCACAAGTGAAGACAAGACTCACTGTACATTTTCCATTTGTCTGAGGTTGCAACGAGAATAGTGAATTAGGCCTAAAAGATGAATCATACGCTAACCTAGAAGTTCGGTAAATGCAGTAAATGAACCTTTCTTTTAGTCATATTGACAGAACATAGCCTACTTGCCATGCTTCGGATAGAATCAAGCTTTTCATTACGCATTCAAGGAGAAGGACAACAAAATGAGAGAGAGAGAGAGCTCACTCTTTCGAAAAGTGAGTTTACGTGCAGATCCAGCAAGCTATATACCCTTCATCATACTGAAGTAATTATTCCGTCATAACCTCATTCCATTTTGTTGGAAGTTAACTTAAAAACACATTTTTTTTTCTCATCAATGACAAAATTTTACTCGAAGAATATGCATTGGCCGATAAGGCCAAGGACAAGGCAGATGCTTCTGTGGTCTGATAATTAGAGGAATATTTATGCTATCAGTATCTTTTTGTTTCTTTGGAGACGGGGACGAATATAAGGAGCCACGTTCATCTCTCAGGTTACAGAAGACTGAACAAGGAGTGAACTATAGAACAAAAGACAAACACAAACACTAAACAAGAAACACACTCTGCCAAAATGCACCGTTAGAAAGCAAACACTGTTAATTAAGGCCCAAAGAGGAAACGTTCATGTAATCATAGGCCAACCAACCACCTATTACAGCGTAATAAATAGCAAATGCAGCATCCAAGAAAAGACCATAAAAGTTCAACAACCTCTGTATAATGCAAACCAACCCCTTCAAATCAAGTGCTACCCACTATATGGATGTACAATGACAACATAAAATTGATAATCTTTATACAATCTAATCCTAAGTATAAGTTGATCGATTACTAATCAGGCTCTGTACATACTTTCAAGATATGCTTCCAACACCTTAATTCCTCATCAGAAATTGGTTAGCAAATATGCTAAGATTGAATTATGTCCAAAATTGTCTCTCTCTCAAACAAACAATTCTAAATTCTTGAACCCCCTTAACCAATCTCCACATCAGCACAAAAAGGGGCACAAAGTTGAAGACTTTGAGACAAGATTCAGTTCAAGAATCACAAGAACCAAGAAACCATCTTTGATGAAGGAAACAAAAGAAGAAGTTAGGGACTAATTTATCAAGTTCTGTACATACTTTCAACTGCAACTTTTGGCAGCACAATGCCTCCAACACCCTAATTCCACAGCAGAAATTGAATATGTCCAAAATTCTCTCTCTCATCAACACACAATTCTAAATTCTTGAACCCCCATTAACCCAATCTCCACATCATCACAAAAGGGGGCATAAAGTTGAAGACTTTCCGACAAAATTCAGTTCAAGAATCACAAGAAAGCAGCTTTGATGATGAAAATTACAAAAACAAGAGTCTGAAGCATACCTGAAACAAGATCTTGACGCGCTCAAGAGGGGCAACGACGGTCTTGGCAACCCCACCAGCCACACCACCGGCAATCAGCTCCTTCACGAAAACAGGCATCCCTTCTATTAATCCATTCACCAAAGCCGCCGCCTTTTCATTCCCGCCATCCCCCTCTTCTCCCATTGTCGTATACAACTTGCTCCCCAATACAAACCTATATATGGAGAGAGAGAGAGAGAGAGGTGGGCTCTGCTCCCTCTCTCTTTAAAATACCTCCCAAATATGGAAATTCTGCTGACTGAGTTGTGGTGTCGTTTGGGACAAGAATTTGGGTTCGAATCAGCGGTTAATACGCAAGCGGGACAAGTTTATAACGATCTTGGGGAGATTCCAGTTCCCGATTCTTTAAAAAAATATTCAGTAGTTAAGGAAAGTGGGAATTTTTAGATGGTCTAATTGGGTGTTCTCCATCGTGAATGATGCGATGCTTGATTAGTTTAGCAACGAATGTGTGCTGAATTTTTTTTGTTCTTACTTTTCTTATTTACTCTATTTGTGATGTTGCTTGCCCCTTACAAGTCATAAATGTTCAAGCTCAAGAGTCAAGACCAGCATGACAATTTTTACTCTCTCTCAATTAGTATATTAAGTCAACTTGATTATGTTAAATGTGTATGATGACAGTTTTGAATTGATATAATATGATGACATTCTTTGTAAGGTTTCAATGGATAAGTGTGTTTTTTTTAATTACCAAAGGTATCCATAATCTACGGACAGTTTTAAGGATTTAAAGTTAGTTCTATACTCAAAGATAGAGATCGATTCCTGACCATTTGGTTAAGGATGGACGAGTCTCATGCCATTCGACCACCCCCTTGGGTTAATGGATAAGTGTGTTTTGTGCAATCATGTTTTTAGGCATGTTTTTATCGTGTATATGATGTTCTCTTGGTTTGATTTTGCTAGATCAATGATTTGTTTGAATCCCATGAGTTTTTGTGCAATCATGTTATTTTCCTTGTGTATCTCTTGGTTTGATTTTAATAGATTAGTCTTGTTTATAATTTTCTTTTTATTTCAGAACAAATTGCTATAAACACATCAAATTTATTTAATTTGTGATCCCGCATTTTATGTGTGTTACTTTATTGACCTAAGTGTATTAAATGACGACGTTTTAATTTATAAAATTATTGACGCGGCTTTGACTATGTATATTTTCCATCTACCAGACTCATTTTCTTTCAAATCTAAGAATGAGATAATTAAGAAAAATGTTAGTAAAATTTGATATAATCACTATTTGATGAATTTTTCGAAAGGTTATTCTTTATTTTAAGTTGAGAGGGAGATTAGTAGTGGGAATTGAACCTTAATTATTTCTATTTTTATAGAGAAAGTGCATTCTTTGTTAATTTCAATCATTTACAAAGCAAAAAATCATACCTAGTCTAGACAAATGAGTTATACATCGTTGAAAAATGGACTTATTCGCTTTGGTTAATAAATTCAAAAGCCCAACCTATCTACATAAATAAACTCCATTAGACACTTAAGTTTGACATTGTTAAAATAGGCACAAGTCAAAGGTTCTCTCGTGTAGATTGACATAATTTATTCATCCATAAACTAAAACTATACTAAACAAAATATATGCATACGGTTTCATTTCATACTAACAGTGCTGGGTGAACTAAACGAGAGCAAACTAAACATATACTATATGGTCTCATTTTAATAAGCTATGTAGCAAAATATTTCTCTATTTCTATATATAATTGGAATTCGTTAGGAACTTTTTACTTACTTTCAAATTTTCAATCGTCAAGAATATAAATATATAATTATAAGAGATGCGAATTTTAGAAAAGAAAAGGTATCAGTTCTTTTCTCTTCTTTTTTACGTTTTGTCCCCTGACGAATATTTTTTAAAAATAAAATATGTCGAACTTTATTGCTGGAAAGAAATGGAAGTGTCTCGAGAAAATGCTCGAAAAAAATTGTAGTATCTGATCATGTGGATGCTATAAACTTAGATTATGAAGTGACATAAATTAATTTCTAAAGACTAAAGCTATAAACTTGAACTACACAATTTGATTAATGTAAAAATTATCATGTTCACATGAGTAATAGAGAATGATGCAGTGATGGCTGGCAGTTTGAATGCATGTGTGTTACAGAGATGACTGACTAGAGCTGAGTGGTCGAGGAACTTATCTTGTCTTCGTTGGACATGCACTCGATAAGTTTCCCGAGGATCTTAGCCAGATCTTCGCTGCTGTTCCATTCGCAAACCTTAGCTTTGACAAGATTGCTGTTCTTCGAGATACGGCTCAACAGAGGGAAGTCCTTCTTTGGCAACACAAAGTCTCCGGCAGCAAGCTTGAGAGTCGGGCAGAAGTCGTTCCCCCCATCACCAATATATATAAGCCTTTTGCTTTCACTTTCGGATAAAGAAACCTTGATTTGCTCGATGATACGACCCTGCAATCGAGCACAAGAGAAGAATTGGTGTCTTACAACTTATAAACAAGATGTTGACTCGTCAAAACCTGTCAACCAAACCATCCGTCTCCTTTATGAATAAAACCAACTGTCACTACACATATATATACATAGAAGGACACTTTGACAATTTTGGCCCAACTCAAAACAAATTTTCTAGGGAATTCCACAGATTTCCATCATATTTGGAGACTAGTAAACACAACATAGAAAAGGAAGCTATGACTGTGTTAGCTACTAATATTCATTATTGATTGTGATCCTTTAGGTTTTCTGTCATTGCATTCAAAAGAATAAAACCCAAACAGTTTTGCTTCAGTCTTAACATGAGGAGAAAATGAGGCACCATAATCCACAACGTCTAAATCTAATCTGTTAAATAACATTCAACTTTGTCTATGATCTTAAATGAAGCAACATGACTTTCAAACTGTCTATGATCTTAAACGAAGCAACAGTTAACAGTCGAGCAAGATACAAAGCCAAGGCATCAACACATATATGCAGACATTTAAACATCTAACCAACATACCTTGCATAAGTTGGATGGGCAGAGATCGCAACCATGTGGCGCAGCTGAACCATGGTAAGGAAAGATCCTCAGCCTTCCTTTATCCACAACAGCAGGGTTCGTGATGATCTCCGAGAAACAGCTATATATACCATAATGTTCCAAAATAGTTCTGATGTAAAACTGATTCGAGTCGCTCGCCACCTTCAAGTCACATCTGAAACCGCCAAAAATGCTCATATCACTAACTAATCGAGCAACAAAAATGTAAAAAAAGGACAAAAAGTCGGGCGAGGAAGTACCCGAGAGCATGAGCTTGCTTAACAACTGAAACAACACTAGGATGCAACGGCATTCCTCTCAAACAATCTGCAATATCATCTATTGATTTTCCTAAAACGTGCATCTCCTCCAATAGCCTATCCTATATAAACAGTAGACTAATCACAACACAATACATTACTCACAAAATTAACAACTACCAACAGGCTGCACAATTCCAAAGAGAAACTTAGAGTTTGAGTAATTTATTGAGGCGACCGATTTTTAATAATTTTTAATAATGTGCATCTCCTCCAATAGCCTATCCTATAGAAAGCAATGGACTAATCATAGCACAACTCGAAATCACGAAATTAAAACTAACAGGCTGCAAAATCTCATACAAAAACTAGAGTTTGCGTATTTCACTGATGCAATTATCATCCACCGATTTCCCTAAAATATGCTTATCCTCCAATAGCCTATCCTATCCTATATAAAACAGTGGACTAATCACAACACAACACGAAATTAACAACTAGCAACAGGCTGCAAAATTTCATAGTAAAATTTGAGTTCTAGCATTTCATTGAGGCAATTATCATCTACCAAATTTCCTATAATGTACATCTCCTCCAATCGCCAATCCTACAGTGAACTAATCACAAAACAATACGAAAATCACGAAATTAACAACTAATTCATTGAGGCGATTTCTGACATAATCATCCATTTAAATCATAAAACAATGAAACTATACATCGATTCACCCTAATCAAAACACTAAATCAAACTAAAAGCAAGTGATCGGAGATTAAAACAAATCGAATCACATCCAGCTTTGAACACGATGGAAAACTAAACGAGAAGAGATTAAACGAACGCAGAGACACGCGCTACACTAAATACGTATATATAGATGTATGTATAGTAAGAGAGAGACCATGAGAGAGTTCCACGGGAGTGTGGGGCGGAGGTCGCGGAACAGCTGGGTGAGATCCATCCTGGTGAAGACCCAGCGGTCGCTGTCGTCTTCGATCAGCGTTCTATCGAAATCGAATATTATCACGATCTTCCCGGCCATTTCAGCCGGAGCTCTCCCTCTCTCTCTCTGAGCTTGATTCAGCAGCAGACGGTTTTCTTCTTCATATTATCTCTGTGAGTGAGAACTGAGCCACGTGGAAAGCACGTGGAAATGGGCCTTTTAACGACTTGTTAGTTGCGGCCCAGTTATATTTGGGCTTTAGGCCAGCCATAGGCCAGCCATAGGCTAGCCATTCTCTCCCCTGCCACGTCAGCAACACCAAAAAAACCACCTGCCACGTCAGATTTAGGCCAGCCATAGGCCAGCCGCAATAAAAACAATTCAAAATATACTACATTTACGGAACTACAAAACCATTAAAATACGGAATAAAATGTACGACATATATACGGGAAAATTCATTAATTGCAGTTACAAAAGTTACATAGTTTAAAAAAAATTTACATGCATAAATAAAGAAAAAAACTATCTCCGTGCAATCCTCCGTGCCCACAACTCTTCAATTATATCCTTTTGGAGTTGAATATGAGCATCCACTTGGCGCATGCTGGCAAATTCCTTGAGTCGGCCGGCTTCATCGAGGGGTACCCCCTTCGTCGTACATTAGGGGTGGCCGTCCCGTGACTTGGGCCGGCTTCATCGCCATTGGCTCAACTAGTCAGCTTGTACGCCCTTCGCCTTCGACGATCATGTTGTGAAGGATAATGCAGGCGTACATTATTTGGCCAACGCAGCCGACATCCCACAAACGCGTTGGACCCCTAATTGCCGCCCATCGAGACCGGAGCACACCAAATGCGCGCTCCACGTCCTTGCGCGCGCGACTCCCGTCGCTGCTGCAAAGTAGGCCTTCTTTTCGTCGCTCGTTTGCCTGATCGTCTTCACAAAGACCGTCCACCGAGGGTATATCCCATCCGCCAAGTAGTAGCCCATATCATGCCGGTTGCCGTTGGCCACAAAATGAGATGGCCGGACCGACGCCCTGGCACTTCTCGTGGAAGAGGGGAGACGACTTCAGGACGTTGAGGTCGTTGTTCGACCCGGCTACCCCAAAATACGCATGCCAGATCCACAGCCGGGTAATCAGCTACGGCCTCGAGGATTAACGTGGGGTTCTTTGACTTGTAGCCGGTCGTGTAGGCCCCCTTCCAGGCAGTCGGACAGTTCTTCCACTCCCAATGCATACAATCTATGATGCCTCACATCCCGGGGAACCCATGCTTCTCCCCGTGCATCTGCATCAGATCCTGACAATCTTGGGCAGTAGAGCTTCGAAGGTACTGCCCACCGAAAGTGTCTATCACGCCGTCACAGAACTCTCTTCAGCACATTTCAGTTGCCGACGACTCACCGATGTGGAGGTACTGGTCCAACATGTCCTGCCGCGCCTCCGTAAGCCAACTGCCCGATTGCCGCCGTGCACTTTTGGATGGGGGTGTGGCCGGGTCTGCCAGACGCATCGTGCCGGAAGCGGAAACACATATAGCGACGCTCCAATGCGTCCAACGGGTCGAGGTTGAGGTACGCGCATCCTAAAACGCCGCCGAACATGTTGGCGGGAAACCGCGGGCGCTCTGCAAAGTAGGTCGGCGTACAGCCGCTCATGTGCAGCTAAGTGATCCCGATCAATCACTGTGGTGGACAACCGCGATGATGCTCTTGAATAGAAAGTTAGAGAGAGAGAAAACTCGTTAAAACAAGCGGTGCAAATGAAAATGAAATGAAAATCGCGTTTATATATGATTTAAAAAAAATAATAATAATAAAATTCGAAAATCGGCGCTGGCCGATCGGGCCTCCACAATGGCGGCTAGCCGATCGGCTAGCGCTTCGGCCCAGCGACGAGCGATCGGCCAGCCCACGCCGATCCGCTCGCCGAAATCGCGTTTGCGGATTGCAATGGTTCAGCTAGCCGATCGGCTAAGCGCGACGAATCGGCTAGCCGGTCGCTTGGCCGACCATTGCGGATGCTCTAAAACAATAAAAATTTGACCTATGTATTACTCGCTCTGTCCTGTAAAGTGGTAGAGATGTTGAAAGAAAAATGATTAAAATATTTTTAGTAGAAAACGAGACACTTTTTATTATAGAGAAAAGATTTGCCAAAAAAGAGACTATTTTTAGGGACGGATCAAAATGGAAAAAGAAACTATTTCTATAGGACGGTGGAATATTAAAATCCAAATTTTATACAATGAACTAAAATGACATTTGTGTTATCAAAAAAGTGACAGCAAACATGGCTCTAAGTTCTTTAGACTTATATCTTTTACCAGATGAGGTTTATTTTATGACTAAACTATTTTTAGTCCCTTATATTTGCCATAAAATTCTTTTTGGTCTCAAACATTAAGTTTGTGACTTTTTGGTCCCAAATATATTGTTTTGATATCTGTCCCAAATAAGGTCACAAACTTAATGTATAGAACCCGAAAAGAATTTTTTTAAAAATATAGGGGACTAAAATTGGACTTTAGTCCTAGATTATAATAAAGTTATTAAATTGGTCAAACATTTTGACCGTTAGTTTTAATATAAAATGGTTATTTTGGATCAAAATAATATGTTTGGGATCTAAAGGTACCAAAACAATATGTTAGGGACCAAAAGATCACAAATTTAATATATGGGACCAAAACATTTTTTAGAGCAAATGTAAGAGACCAAAATTGGACTTTGGTCTTATTTTATTTATAAGTAGCGTAAAGGCCAAAACTGGTCCTGAACATATGCCCATGTTATGATTTTGGTCCTATATTTTATCTTTTGAATTTTTGCATCCTTGACATTTCAACTCGAATCACAATTGGTCCTACACTAACAATTCTGAGTTGGACCAATTGTGATCCGAGTTGAAATGTTTAGAATGCAAAAATTCAAAAGATAAAGTATATGATTAAAATCATAAAATGGGTACATGTTCGGGACCAGTTTTTTACTCTGATAAGTGTAATGGATAGATGATTATAATCATTGTAGTGTGTTATTCATATTCATATCAATTTATTTGATTCATGAGGTATTATAAAGTTGATTAGCGCACGAGGAATCGAGGCTAGCTCACGTATATTTCATCTAAGTGTACAATTGGATATAATCATGTGATGCGATCCTATATCATTAGTCAATAATTTAGGGTAGTAGTATTCTTGGAGTATTATAAATAGGAGAAATCGTATTAAATCAATCAATGAATTATTATTTCTCCCCAAAATATTGCGTAAAGCACTCAAACCTAACCATCTTTATCTGCCGATGGGAAAGCGCCCCGCGCTCGGACTCTCAAACCCCCTCCGCCGAGCCAAGGACCGCCGGAATTCAACCTCTGCCGCCGAGCTTCATCGCCGTCGGCAACCGTTAAGGAAAATACCCTTAACAACTGGTATTTTCATCGTGATCTCACTCTCCCACCATCTCTAACCGAAGCTATACCGCTGCCCGACGGAAAACATTCTGCGCACAACAACTACTTTGGTTGTCGAGTCCCGCCCGTCCGTCGAGCTCTAGCCGTCGGACAACTCTACTTTTGCAACTCCCGACGGGAAGGATTCCCGCGTGTCGCGCCAAAGTCAGACAATCATCATCCACCACAGCCACGCCTCATCCGTCAACATGTCATACGACTATTCCGGCTGTCACCGTCGTCAATACGACCCTCCTCAGGCCGTGCGGCAGGTACATCCTTACCAGCCGGTCCGACCACGACGTGCAACCTGCTAGGACCCTCCGGGCAGCCTCGATCCACCGCGTATTCTGCCCTATGATCAGCCGCCACCCAAGTACAGGCATGAACCCTACGGTCCGCCGCAACCTCACCGAATGGGTCTGTCCAGACACGCCGCCCTACCTGTTGGGATCCTCCCGGTAACCGACCACTACCGAGTTTCCAGCCTTATGACCCACCACAATCATGATAGCCATCTTGTTGGGAACCACCGCCTCACCGTGCATCGCAAGGATACTCGAATTATGATCTGCCGGCGTGGTGTCAGTCTAGTTGCTGGGATCCGCCCTGCCAACGAACCGATAACTGTTATCCACCACCGTATGTTTGCCCAGATATGGGCCAAGATTCATACGTCGAGCCGCGAAACTCCTACGCCCAATATCGTCCGTGGCAGCCTCAATATCACCCTTGTCCAGCCACCAAAGCGGAGGATCCGATTAACGCAAAGTTAGACTTAGAAGCATTTGACAGGATGGAAACTTGGGTCGGTGCCACAAATCGCCGGGTTAGAAAATTCCAATCGTCGCCGCAGGCCGAGCTTGATCTTGATCAGCAAAATGTTTCTTCGCCGCTCCGAAAGATGGCATATCCTCCATCGAGAAATAATGAGGCTTCTTTTGGCCTTCAAGTTTAGTCCCCAACGAGTCAGCGGCTCAACCACCACACCGCACCATATCCGATCAACCCCCAGCACGTCGTGTTGGGAACCACCTCTAATGGAAACTCCTGCTGTAGAACAGATCCACCAACCCTACCAGCCACCACCGCCGCTGCCGCGATCAGATCGCCAGCCGCAGCCGGTGAGTTCAGACCCCCCTTGGAGCTGCTGCCTTACTCCGCTCCAGGACCTTCCCAGCCCTTGCACAGCTCCATTGTTGGCCTCTAATCGTCTTCCGCAAGCTGCTGTCCCGAGCTCAAGGACAAATGAGTGGCAATCAAATCTACAAAATGCTGATGAGTATGGTTTGATAAGTGAAGTTGCCCCTTGCCTTCACGATGTTGTGTGGGAAGAGAGCATTGTTGAAGATAACTGGAAAGAGAATGGGATAGAACCGAAAGTATTAGTTGGGAGTAACGATGGTGAAGACAGTGATATATTTAGGAAGATCATAATGATCATTTTGCGCGCATTCGATCCTGGTATATGTGTCAGTTTTAGCAAACAAAAATGTGGATTTTTTGCTATGCAGATAGCAAAAAGGGATCTACGTGAGAGCGAGAAGGCGCTGCCACTTGAAGATTTTATCGAGTGCTTGTTTGCCGCTTCAGAAACCTTTCGCATCGAGCTACACATGCTTGCCAAACATGTTGTCTTCACTAATGCTTGGAAATTTAATGGGGATGATGAAGGGAGACGTTTAGTTGTTCGGTGTGCATTTGATCTAGGAGGAGGCGCCTCGCCAAAGATTTTGCTTTCAACTCTCGTCCTTGCTTCGTGGTTTCCAGACAAGGTGGATTTCAACCGTTGGGTAGTTGATACGATCTATATCATAGGATATCTCAATTATTTAGTTATTGTTTGTGTTAGGAACTTAATTCCCTAACGGCGATCGGCGGCGGTTTGCTCGGCGATCGCATGAGTTTTCCGGCGTCCTAGATTAGGATCGGCGGAGCGCTAGTTTCGGCTGTGCGCGGAATTCCTTCGTCGTGCAGCAGATAATTAGGGTTGCGAGAATAATTCACGTTTATCTTTGTGGGCAAAAATAATATTTCATTCATAATTAAGATTTATGAACATAGCCCTATTTATAGACTAAGGACTAGGGTTGGTTCGACTCCTATCCTAGTTCATCTCGGGAATGAACCAACCTTATAATTACGTTCGACACTTTACTGAATTTAAATAATAAAAAAAACGACTAAATAAGCTAATATTCAAAAATAATAAAAGAAATAAAAGAAATAAAAGGAAAAAGACTCCTAGCCATTCTTTGAAACGTAGTCGCCCAACGTGACTGGCGCGCGACAGTTGTCGTTGCGATGGACGGTTCCTTCACTTCCCGCGGCTTCGCCGCCGTCCCCTCAGTCGCGACGTTCACCTGCACTGGAACCTTGGTCGGCTCCGCCGGCTGATGCGGCTCCTGTACCAGGGCCGTATCAACCCCCCCTTCCATAGCGAAATCCTTGTCCTCAAGGAGTACATTCGGAAACCTACACTACACCAGTTCAGTCGGCTCCCACGTTGGTGATTCAGTTCCATCCGACCAACGAACCAACACATGTTCCAAGGGCCTATCTTCGTGCCATAGCACCCTTCTATCCAACACCCGAACCGGGTACACCACTGGCCTATCGCCAAAAAACTCTGATGGTAGCTCCATGCCAACATCATCGTCACCACCCGCCACGAACGCGCGGAGGAGGCTAACGTGGAAGACATTGTGGATCCTACTCCCCTCTGGCAGTTGTAAACGATATGCGACCTGCCCTATACGTTCCAACACCTTAAACGGCCCATAATAACGACGTGCCAATTTCGCAGATTGAGGGCGAGCGACCGAATGTTGCCTATATGGCTGAAGCTTCAATAGGACCAAATCGCCAACCTCAAATTCCACATGTCGCCGGTGTTTGTTTGCTGACTCGCGCATTCGCTGCTGGGCGCGCTCCAAGTTCTGTCGCAATGATAAGTCGCATTCTAAGCCTTGGTTATTGGTCAGTATGTCGTGAAATGCATGCAGTTGCTCAAGTGTGCAGGATTAAAGGATCCAAGTCAGTAGGAGACGATTCAGGTGACGCAAGTGAAAAGGGCGCTAGAAGGGTGCAATACTGACCAGGATGCATGCTAGAGAAAAGGCTCAAGATGGAGAAGAAGGATAGTTGGGATGATCATTACATATTTGATTTCCAACATCTTCCACTTGAAGAGTCCCCTTTGAGGAAATATAGCCATGATGAAGGATCAGTTTTTCCTTTTTAATGTAACAGTCCTTACGAAAGGCTGCAAAATAAGCAAAGCATTGCCTGAGCTCCAAGGGAAGATGATGATAACTCAGTTTCAAAGCTGGTATTATCAAACTCTCTTTAGCGACAGCTTCCATATATCACTGTCTCTCACATATAATGTAATGTCCCAAAACCCACCTTAGGCGGAAAAGTGAATTTCGGTGCTAGAATTAGGATTTTCGGCGAATAATTCGAAGTAATTAACAAAATAAATTTTGACAATTTTATAAATTATGGAATAATGAAATACCAGTCTTAAATAAGTGTAAGAAAAGATATGCGAGCAAAAAAATTGTGTTTTAAAGAGTTTTAGTACGTTCTTGAGAAAAGTCTCCGATTAGAGATTTTCGATGATATAACGGTCTGAAAATTCGTAAATTTAAATTAGTTAATGCTATAGAAGTTTAGAATTAAATTAGAAGCATTACTGTTTGGAAATTAGTGTGTCGAGATAGTAGGAAGTTTAAAGGTTTCAAAAATGTGTGTATATGAATTTTTAGAATACATTGTCTAAGTTGTAAGTATAGGATCTTTATTGAATTAAAGTGAGTTAGAAAGTAAATAAAGATTAATACAAAAAAAAAAGAAAGTGAATTAAAGAAATAGAAAAAAGAAATTGGAAATTGGAATAGAGATTTTTATCTCCACTCTCCCACTTACGGGAAGATTCTACACACTACCACTTCTTTCATTTTCACACAGACACCACCGCCTTTCAGATAGGAAAGGATGACAACCTCTCTCGTCGGCAATCACCGCACAAACACCTTTGCAACGTTTCTCTCTGTCTAAATCTCTCTTCCGCTGTTCAAACACACATGTCGGCCTTGTTCTCTCTCTGCGCTGCTGCTGTCCGGCAGTTTGTAGCGCCACCGTCGCTGGATTCAGACAACTGTAGGATTTTCTTGTTTATCCTTCATGTAAGTAACCTCCCCACACCTCTTATTTGTCCAATTTCATCCTCAATTGAAAGCCAGGGTTTAGATTCAAGTTCTTCCCCAATTTGAATTTAAAGTAAAATTAGGTGTAAATCCAATATTTTGATGGCTTGTTAGTTTCCGAAGCCTACTTTGAGGAGTGAATGGAATTCTAATGAAATTATTGGGGGATGTTTATATAGTTGGATTATCTTAGATAGTATGAATTTGAAGGATACAAGTAGAAATTATGTTGTGGTGAAAGAAATGGAGACAACTTTTATGCTATGTTCTGGCAGAATTTTCCAGCTTCCGTTTAACCAAGTAAACGACCTCATTTTCTTATCAATTTTTAACTGAGCATACTTCCATGTGTCTTCTGCAATGTGGCCAAAATTCAGCCTCAACCGAGTTAAAATGAATTTATAATGATTTTTGTAAGGAGACTGCCTTGTGCTGCTAGGTTTGGGTAAAATAGACATTTATATGACTATTTAAAGTAGGTACTTGTTCTGTAAAATTCCTAAGACATGACCATAGTCGAAATGCTTATGTTCTAATCTTATTCTTTTGGACAAGTGTTTGAAGATGTGACTGCTAATGTGAAATCTGGAAGGAGAAATAGTAGTTTTGACTAATCTAATGTCTTGTGGGATATATGCGTGCATATTGTAATTGTGGAATGATAATACAAATATAGTGTGAACTTAATTGTGTCTGTGATTGATTGATTGATTTTATCTGAATATATTTGGCTTGCTAAATGATTGTAGTATTGTTTGGGAGTATGTGATAATTAAGCACCCCTATGTGGGTCACTGGCATTGACACTCTATATGAGTTATTGTCACCCCGGTGAGGGTTATCGGCACCCTATGTGGGTTATTGGCACCCCTATGTGGGTTATTGACACCCTCGTGTGGGTTATCGTTAGTAGATTGTTTAAGTAGTTATGATTTAAGATCAAGCAATATGGTTGTTGATGATAAATGTGATCGTTCATGATATTGAAGTTATTGATATTAGAAACTACTATTGATGTTGCTATGAATATTTGTCAATATTACAAAAAGAAAATTTTGAGGCTCTGTGCCGTGACGTCGAAATATAAATTAAAGAAAATAACGGATCGAACTATGATTATTAAATATTTGAAAATCTAGATGGGGTGTTACAAGTTTGGTATCAGAGCCTAGGTTTAGGCGATTCTGGGTAGAAGTGAGTAGAAGTGAGTCAGTATAGTGTGTAGAAACATGCTACATAGGAAAAAGTGTCTGTTAGTACCAGAGTACCAGAGTCTGTTAGTACTAGTGATTCGATGCAACTGCTTAGGTTTAGAGTGTGGAAAAATTGATAAAGTTGACGGAATTTCCCATGTGACCGAGATAGACGTTATATGGGGCTGGGCACGCTCCGCAGCAACAGCCTCCACTTTCTCGTTGACCTGCTTCATCCTCCTTGCGATGTTGTGGCGATACAATAATTTCTTGAGGCTGTAGCGGCTGAGTTTGGAATGAGAGTGGTTGAGTTTGGAGACATGAGTGTTGCACTCATCCAAAATGTCATCAATCTCATAAGCAAGAGCGGTGAGCTTCTACAGCCAGTTTCGAATTGGCTTGCTCTCGATATGCTTGTCTTCGGCATCCTCCAGCACAACTTTGATGGTGGTGAGAGTGCTGCAGAGCTTCTTCATCTCATCATCGACGCCCAAGATCAGTCTGATCTCCTCCTTGATTAGGGAGCTCAAATTGTCAAGAAAGAGTTGAAGAAATGCGTCTGCCATTATGAAACAACAATAGTTTACTTTTCTTCTTCTGATAGCCAAATGAGGAATTTGAGAGGACTGAGTGTTTATGTTAGCAAGAATAGAATTGTTCAAGCTTAAAAAGTATACTTTGTAAAAGTAAACGACTTGGGCCACATGACGATTATCCATATGTTTTATAAAATTATATGAATTTTACAAATTTATATCCATTCGTTTGATGCTATGATCCAAATGACCCTCTTAGTGATTTTTCATATTTATTGGTTCCAATTGGACCACATTGCATTGCCTTTCTACAGTAATTTAAAGTGGAATTATTCTCTCACCACTTAGTAGCCCAGATAATTGCAACTACATATATTTGGGTTTTGACTATATAAAATTGTGACATATACATAATTCAATATTAATGCAGAACACAACTAATATATGGATGTCAGTTTTATATTACATGGAAGTCATTTTTGGTTCATTTTAGAAAGGATGACATTAACAATGTACTACTCCCTCTGTCATGTACTACTCCCTCTGTCATGTAAAAATAGAGTACTAATTATGGACTTTAATAATTTTCCAACCCCAAAATAGCTAAACTGAACAGGTTCAAGATAGCAAATCGATATACCATCAATTTAACAAGATCATATTTTTAGTTTTGGTTTTTCGATTTTGAGCCAATATCAAATCAAGCAAGACTGAACGAATTGCTATATTAGCTTATCAATTAATCTATATCCATATGGTAAATTACATAAATGATTATTTTAGATTCAAATCTAATACTCCTTCCGTCCCACATAATTTTACCCAGTATTCTATTTTAGGCCATCCCATATAATTTTACACACTTCACTTTTACCATATTTGGTAGTGGACCCCATATTCCACTAATTCATTCCTACTTACATTTTATTATAAAACTAATACTTTAAAAGTAGGACCCACACCCCACCAATTTTTTCAACTCACTTTCCATTAAATTTCTTAAAACCCGTGCCGGGTCAAAGTGAGTAAAATTATGTGGGACGTTACATAAATGATTATTTTAGATCCAAATCTAATACTCGCTCCGTCCCACATAATTTTACCCAGTATTCTATTTTAGGCCGTCCCATAGGCCGTCCCATATAATTTTACACACTTCACTTTTACCATTTTTGGTAGTGGACCCCATATTCCACTAATTCATTCTTACTTACATTTTATTATAAAACTAATACTCCCTCCGTTCCATAGTAATGGAGGCAAAACTTTTCGGCACGGAGACTAAGAAAAATTGTGTTAGGTGAGTTAAGTAAAGAGAGAATAAAGTGAAAAATGAAAAAGGTAGAGAGATGAAGATAGAATAAAGTAAGAGAGAGTAAAGTAGGTATGGAAAAATGTGTTAGACTTTTACTTAAAAGGGAAATGACTCTATTACTATGGAACGGACGGAAATGAAAAAACGCCCCTATTACTATGGAACGGAGGGAGTACTTTAAAAGTAGGACCCACACCCCACCAATTTTTTCAACTCATTTTCCATTAAATTTCTTAAAACCCGTGCCGAGTCAAAGTGAGTAAAATTATATGGGACGGAGGGAGTAAGTGAGTATATGGTATAGTATGAAACCGGATTACAAGAATAAAAACTTTACCAGTTAAAAAAGGACTTAAAAAACAAAATTAAAACAGAGTAAAAATAACAAAATTAAAACACGAACACGAATATGAACATGAGAAACACGACACTTTGGGAGTTGGGAACAACACTCTACCAATCTTTGTACCTAATCGACTACCCTTCCTTTTTGAAACTATTTCCACCTACATTCCATCGAAACATGAGATATGCATCCTAAGGCAAAGAAGCGCTACTCCTCTAACTCTCTCTATACTCATCTACAACAACAGGAACCACGTCGTATTCTATGTACTATTTACACAGGCGTATCTCGTTCCACGTGGCCCTTACCACGGCCCAGTCTGCGTCCTTCTCAAGCACTGTTGCTTCGCCCCACTCTGCTGTTTCACCATCTCCAGCAGGGACGGATCCAACATGTATCAAGAAGGGGCAAATGCCCCTCCTCCATTTTCCTTACATATATATAATTTGTATAATATAAAATTTATTTAGTTTAATTTCTCACTAATTGCTCCATCTAAAATACATGAATTTTGCCTACGTATATTTTTGCCCCTCCCAGTATAAATTCCTGGCTCCGTCTCTGATCTCCAGCGCCTGCCAGCATCAAACAGAAAGATTATGAGAAGGTGCTCGTTTCAGATGGGGTTCATTATCTCTTCCCATCAGCGATGCTAAAGAGATATAATGGGAAAAGTGGTCTCAAGAAAATATCAAAGAATGAGTCTTGATGGGAAGAGCCAGCTTCGTCGAGTGAAAATTCTATTCTAAGCAGGGAGTTGAGACGAACCATCCATGACCATTTGGGAGGTGTTCGGTTTGCAAGATTGTATCCAGGATTAAATTTATAGTGTGTTTGGTTAATGAGATTTAATTCCACAACTCAATCTTAGATGGATAATCATGGGATAATCCTAGATTGTATCTTGTATTATTTTATCTTAAAAACCGAACACCCACCTGTATGTAAATAACAAATAAAAGAATAAAGAAGAATAGATTGAAATACAATTACTAACCATCTTTGTATTCTTTTTTCAATGCTGTTTCTGGTACATCTTCTTAACCTCGAAGAATGATGTCACTTGAAGTCTTGAAAACAAATTTACTAAAATTAGAGGTGAGCTTGATTTGTTTTACACAGAATCAGAAAAAATAGATAAATTATACCATAGAATTACGATGCGGCGTACGTGAGCAATCTTGTGCCAATCCTCTCCACTTCCTCTCTTGTATCGCCTCTCGAGTTGTGGGCATCCAGAGACCATTAGCTCATCCAGATTTGGCAGAGCTGGAATCGATACAACCTTTGGGCAGTTTGCAACAAAGAGTCTATTAAGAGATGGTAGCTGATCTGGGAGTGATTCCAGCTCAGGAAGATCACTTAGGAATAGCCCCCCCAGGCCCCTACCAGTACCACTATGCCAACCCTCCAAAGTTCCTGCAACACTATGAAAAATAAAATAAAATAAAATACTAACAAGAAGAAGAGTTAGTTTATAAAGAAATAAAGAAGAATACATTGAAATAGAATTACTCACCAACTTCATATTTGTTTTACATATTTTGGAGAAATATTGATGTGGCGAACGTGGGCAATCTTGTGCCAATCCTCTCCACTTCCTCTCCGACATCGCCTTTCCAGCTGTGGGCATCCAGTGATTGTTATCTCTTTTAGTTTAGGAAGATCAGGAATCGACAAAAGCTTTGGGCAGTCTGCAACAGTGAGGTTAATAAGAGATGGTACTTGATCTGGGAGTGATTCGAGCTCAGGAAGATCCATTAGGTTTAGCGAAGTGAGCTGTTGAAAGGCTTGTGGCAAGCGTGTCATCTTGGGAAGACAATGTAACAAGAGCCAGTCAAGATTATGGAGATGTTTAATATCCTCTGGGAGCTCTACTAACTCTCGGCAATCGCATATCAGGAGGGAATCCAGAGCAGTAAGGTGAAGCAACATCCCTTCTGGTAAACATCTCATTGTCAAACAACTCTCAAGACTTAAATATGAAAGCTCTTTTAAGTCTTGCAGACCTTCTCTTGTCACAGAGATCTCTTTTGCACCTGTAATCGTCAGTAATCGGAGCTTACGGAACTTTGACATTGTTTCTATTGGGAAACATGTCAGGCTCTCCTCAATATCCACTTCGAGATTAATAGGAATGTCCTCCTCAGATAATAAACCCAAAGTTGAGCTACTGCAGCTTAGTGACTCCAAATTTTGGAAGGAAGAGAGTGTTGGCAGTATTAATGAGGAGCAATGCTTAATCCATAAAATTTGGAGATTTGGGAATGCTTCTTTACTACTCACTTGCTTCTTTGAGAGTCCCTTAAGATTTGGGAGATCAATTAAATATAGTGATCTCAAAGCCACAAACTGTATCTTTACTGGGTGTCCATTCCCAACGTCTTCTTCTTCAATAATATACTCCACCTTCACGTTCGTTAAATACAGTCCCACAAGATGAGGTAACTCTCCCAGTTTTGGAAAACGCCTAATATTTTCGCAATCAGTTATATAAATCTCAACTATTTTTCTCAGCGTTGAACTTTCCATCCATCGTGGAAGATATCTACCATTGAAGCCTTTTATAGAGAGAGAGTAAAGGTTGTGGTGAGGTTCAAGTGCTTCCAACACCCTTTCATCAACTTCCTCCTCTAGCTTGGATAAGTCATTTCTTTCCCATGACAAACTCAACTCTCGAAGATTGTTTTTCTCTGCAATCTTTGCTTTCTTTGCATCTATATGGTCTTTTACTCTCTCCAGATGCCTAATCTCAAGCCTTCCACTGATGTTCAAGCATTCCAGTTCCTCAAGTTGGTTATATCTCTTTAGACCCACAACAAACATACTCAATGTTTTTAGGCCATTTAAGTTTCTCATTTTAGATGGCATCTCACGCAATGACTTGCACCCTAATAAACATAGATGTTGGAGATTACGTAAAGATGTGAGCTTCTTAGGCAAAGCCACAAGTCTATCACAGTAATCCAAGTTGAGGTTTTGCAAATTCCAAAGAGTACATAACGAGTTAGGGAGAGTGCGAATTTCAGAATGAGACAAATTCAAGTATCGCAAATGTTTAAGATTGATGATTGAAGGAGGCAAATATTTTATTGCTTTTGCATATAATACCCTTAAACTTTTGAGCTCCAAGATGGAAGTAATGTTCATATCTTGCTGAAAAGTTTTAGGAAACAAGGCAGTTTTATGTAGCAAATTTACCTCGCGGACAGTAGATGCACTTGCGAGATTTCTTTCACTTTGTACCCCGGGGACTTTGTTCTCCATTATTGATTCTGCAAGATCATGAACGAGATCATGCATACCAATCTTGTTTGTGTATAACAAATTTGTTTGTAGAAGAGATCGAAGTAGTAGCTCATTACATATTTGATTTCCAACATCTTCCACTTGTAGAGTCCCATTTGATGAAATGTAGCCATGAGCCTTCCAAAGAAGGACCAGTTCTTCTCTTTCAATGTAATGGTCCTTAGGAAATGCTGCAAAATATGCAAAGCATTGCCTGAGCTCCAACGAAAGATGATGATAACTCAATCTCAAAGCCGGCATTATCAAACTCTCTTCTCCCGACAACTTCCATATCTCATTGTCTCTCACATGTATCCATTCCTCATCTCTCCTTTTAATCCGTAGGATTCCTCCAAGCGCTGTAGCAGCCATGGGCACTCCAGCACATTTATTCACGATCTGTTTCCCAATTATTTCCATCTGTGGTGACACCTCTTCATTTGGTCCGAAGGCGCGCTGCTGCAGCAGCGCCCAACAGTGCTCATCCGACAGCCCCTCAAGACAATGACATGGAAGTGTTGTCATTATATCAGCAACCTTCTTCTGCCGTGTGGTGACAACAACCGACGAACCAGCTGATCCACATGACAAAATATCTCTCAACTCAAACCATTTATCCTGGTGGTCATTCCAAACATCATCCATCACAATCAAATATCTTTTTTTGCTCAACAATTCCCAGAGACGACGCTCTGTAGCATCCAAGTGCTGAAGATCCCATGCTTTTCCACTTCCCGTTGCAGATTCAATCATGGCCTTCACCAAAGTCTTCATTTCAAAGTTATCAGAAACACAAACCCAAATCCTTATATCGAAATGATCTTCCACCTGGGGATCGTTGAAGACTAGTTGAGCGAGAGTGGTCTTGCCAAGGCCGCCAACACCGATGATTGGCAGCACAGACATCTCCTGTTTCTCCTTCACGTCATTTACCAATATCTCCACAATTTTGTCTTTATCTTCTTCCCTGCCATGAATCTGATTAGACTTGTTTAACAAGGAAGCGGTCTCGCGTGAAGCAAGAGTAACTTCTCTTGGCTTATCCACAGACATCTCGCGCAGATGAAACTTAGTGCGCTCCGCAGCAATGGCCTCCAATTTCTCGTTGACTTGCTTCATTCTCCTTGCGATGTTGTGGCGATACAAAATTTTGTTGAGGCTGTAGCGACTGTGTTTTGAATCGGAGTGGTTGAGTTTGGAGACATGAGTGTTGCACTCATCCAATACGTCATCAATCACATAAGCAACATCGTTGAGCTTCTGCAGCCAGTTTCGAATTGGCTTGCTCTTGATTTGCTTGTCTTCGGCATCCTCCAACACAGCTTGGATGGTGGTGAGGGTGCTGTATTGCTTCTTCATCACCTCGTCGACACCCAAGATCAGTCCGATCTCCCGGTTGATAAGAGAGATCAGTTTGTCAAGAACGAGTTGGAGAAATGCCTCTGCCATTATGGAACAACAATTAACGATTCTTTTTCTGATAGGCAAAGCAGGTATGAGAAGAATGAATGTCAGAGGATGATGGTATAATGGTATGTTAGTATTGTCAATTTGTATAAAGGTTGAGGAATGGGCCACCTTGCATTGTCTTATGTTCAATTATTCAAAGGTTAGCTATGGAATAATTAGGTGAATATTAGACGGTTTGTCCATATGTTAATCAAGATTAAATTGTTTATTGGTTTGGTGATAAGATCCACTTCACCCTCTTATTACTTTTTCATCCCACTAAACATTTCGAACTACTCACTAAGACCACCTTTTCATTGTCTATTTGTTCCATAGATTCAATTTTAATAAATAAATTTTGATAAGTGTAAATTTTTTTCATCTCTTTTAATATGGAGTATATATATAGTACTCCCTCCATCCCAACGAAGATGACTCATTCCTTGGGCGTCATGAGATTTTATGCAACTTTAATTTATGTGTTAAGTGGAGAGAGTAAAGTAAGAAAGAAAAAAATAAAGTAGAAATAAATGTGTTTTCATTTTTAATAATTTGCCATCTTAGTTGCGACAAATTAAAAAGGAAAGTGGGTCATATTCAGTGGGACAGAGAGATACTAATAATTTACAATTAAAAAAGTTAGCTAAGAAACACTTAGATTCTGAAGTATAATAGTACATCATAAACATGAAAAGTGCATATTCTCTAATCTCTGCAATTATAAAAAGAGAAACCCCAGATAAATTGAGTAAAAATATCCGACTTTCGAAAGGAGATCTAATTATATGCAGCTTTTATATAAAATCTTTTATTTTTGGAGTTAGAAAATTTTATAGAAATTCTATGTATATCAAGAAGGTTTCATTCTCTCTTTCCTCCATCCCATAAAAATACATGCACTTTTTATTTTCGTCCATCCCAAAAAAATATATGTATTCCACTAATACTCTTTAACTACCATTTTCCTCCTCTCTCTTGCTTCACCAATTTTATCTTAATTCTTATGCCATACCCATTGCCCATATTTTTATGAGACAGAGAATGTATATATTAAAGTTTCAGTTATATTGTTTACAATTAAAAAAGCTCATGAAATTTTATGTTTATAATTCTCTGTGTCATACCCATTGTAAAACTTTTAAGTTCTTTTGAATTGTTATAACCATTGTTGTGTTGTGTGTCGAGTTTACAAGAGGTCAAAAGAATTTTGAAGAAGCCATCAAAAAAAGAGAACAGTAACTTACAAACAATGTAAATATTTAAATAAACTGAAATCTATTCTATGTCAACACGAACACGAATACGAACATGAGAAACACGACACTTTGGGAGTTGGGAACAGCACTCTACCAATCGTTGTACCTAATCGACTACCCTTCCTTTTTAAAACTATTTCCACCTACATTCCATCGAAACATGAGATATGCATCCTAAGGCAAAGAAGCGCTACTCCTCTAACTCTCTCTATACTCATCTACAACAACAGGAACCACATCGTATTCTATGTACTATTTACACAGGCGTATCTCGTTCCACGTGGCCCTTACCACGGCCCAGTTGTTACGGACGTGCTCCGCAACGGTCCTGCTGACAATCTTCTCGAGGAATTAAGGATGATAATCCCTCGACAAACTCAAGGGAAGATCAATATTTCGCTGGTTCACAGACGTCTTCCGTTCAGCAGCAAAAGAAATAAGAGTATTCTTGTTCAACACGATAGGTTATAGGGAAAATATTTCATTCCTAAAAGAATAAGTTCAATGAAATACCCTATTTATAGACTAAGGACCCTAGGGCGGTTCGACCTAACCTAGACATTCGGGAAAGAACCACACAGAAAACCCGAACGGGGCTTATAAGATTGGCCCGACTCAATGTTAATTTAAATAAAAGTTCAAAAACAAAATAATGCAAAAAATAATAAAAACACAAAACGTAGACTTCTTCAGCACTTGAATTTACTCGGCTGTTTGAGCTTGTCGCGTGGCCTTAGCGAGCGCGACTTGGCTCCTGGTCCCGTGCCTCGATCATGCGCCGCATCCCCTGTTTCCGGCAACTGCTCTGGCTCCCTCAATTCCTCCTCCAACATCTCTGCCTCCCTCAGCTGACGCTGCTGTGGTCTCTGCCTCCTCAGCTGATGCTCCCGGGGTGTTCGTATCAACCCCCCCTCCGTTAAGAATCACCTTGTCCGCAAGGTGAAAATCTGGAAAGCGACACACAAACGTTTCGACCGGTTCCCAGGTTGGCGTCTCTGCGTCATCCCCCCACTGTACCAGAATCTGTTTCTTTGGCTTGCCATCTCGCCAAACTACCTTCTCATCCAATACCGCCATTGGGCTGACCACCGGGCGGCTCCCCACAAATTCTGGTGGGAATTTAACTCCATCCACATCTCCTGTACCAGCCACAAACTCTCTCAACAGACTCACATGAAAGACATTGTGAATTCTACTTCCTTCCGGTAAACGAAGCCTATAAGCCACCGGACCCACCCTATCGAGGACTTCAAAAGGCCCATAATATCGTCTCGACAGTTTCGCTGATAATGGTTTTGCCACAGAGTGTTGACGATACGGTTGAAGCTTTAACCACACCAAGTCTCCAACCTCAAATTCAACATGGCGCCTATGCCTGTTAGCCCCCTCCGTCATGCGCTGCTGTGCTTGCTGTAGATTGCGGCGCAATGTGACCAGTAATTCCCCCCGCTGTCTGATGATCTCGGCCACATTGGGGGGAGTCTTTGCTGACGGCGGAGCCGCCACCAAAGTCGGTGGATCCCTTCCATATAGTGCTCGATATGGTGATGTTCCCAACCCAGAGTGATGAAAGCAATTTAATGCAAGTTCTGCCCATGGTAAAAAATTTGCCCATTTAGAAGGTTTATCCGCGGTGAAGGCGCGCAAATACTGTTCCAAACCCCTGTTGCGAACCTCCGTTTGACCATCCGACTGCGGGTGATAAGCAGTCGAAAAATGTAACTTTGTGCCACTTAAACGCAACATCTCATCCCAGGTAGCATTCAAAAACACCGAATCCCTGTCCGACACTAGAGTCTTTGGAAACCCGTGGTGGCGGACCACCGTATTGACGAATAGCTGAGCCACCCGGAGAGCATCGAACCTTGTAGGCAGCGGCGCAAAATGGGCATACTTAGAAAGCCTATCCACCACCACCATAATTGTGGTATACCCGCGTGACTGAGGTAAACCGGTAATGAAATCCATGGAGACCGCCTCCCAAACCTGTGACGGAACCGGTAAGGGTTGCAACAAGCCGGCCGGTTTCTGTGTTGAGTACTTCGTTGCTTGGCACACAATACACTCGGCGACAAAATTCTTAACATCTTTGCGCATTTTTGGCCAAAAGAAACCCGCCGCTAGCAAACGAAAGGTTCTTTCTTGACCTGGGTGACCTGCCATCGGAGAGCTGTGATGTTCCTTCAATAAAACACACTTAGCTTTGGAAGCGTGGCTGACCAGCAGCCGGCGGTTATAATAGATCAATCCATCCACATACCCCAGATGTCCCGGAGGCTCTCCTGCTTGAATTTTCCGTGCTAACTCCACCAACTCTGGGAGTGACGCCGTTTCGTCGCGTAACACCTGAATTACTGTCGGGACGGGTTTTGCCACAGTGACGAAGGCCAGTTCAGTCGCGGAGGCCTGTTCCGCGTCGCACAACGGTGGCGATGTAGCCTCGCAGGGCCCCCGTCGTCTACTTCGTGTTGGCGAGACAACGCATCTGCCGCTTTATTTGTGATGCCTCGCTTATATTCAATGGCAAATTTGTATCCCATCAGTTTACGGACATACAGTTGTTGGTCCGGTGTCTGTATCACTTGTTGTAATAACTCTTTAAGGCTCTTTTGATCACTCCGTATAATGAATTCTCTCCCCAATAGATATTGTCGCCATTTCTGAACGGCCTCCACAATTGCATATAACTCCTTGTGATACGCAGATGCAATTCTCCGTCGAGGACCAAGCTTCTTGCTAAAGAAAGCTATAGGGTGATTATTTTGCATGAGCACGGTGCCAATCCCCACATCTGATGCATCCGTCTCAACACAAAATGGCAGATTAAAATCTGGAAGGCGTAAAACAGGAGCCGATGTCATTGCCTTCTTCAACTCTTCGAAAGCGGATCCAGCCTCCGGGGACCACGAAAAAGCCTCTTTTTTTAATAAGTATGTAAGAGGTGCTGCAATCATGGCGTAATGCTCCACAGAGCGACGGTAGTACCCTGTCAAACCCAAGAAGCCTCGTAACTGCTTTACCGTTGTCGGGGTGGGCCATGCTGTCATTGCCTCCAACTTGGCAGGGTCCGCTTTGAGCTGCCCTTCCGAAATTAAGTGTCCTAAATACTCCACCGTAGTGCTTAAGAAAGAACACTTGGAGAGCTTGATAAAAAATTGATGTGTATTAAGGAGTCCCAATATGCTGCCAAATGCTCACCATGCAGCTCAAGTGTAGGGCTGTAGATCAGGATATCATCAAAGAAAACTATTACACACTGGCGGAGGAGCGGGCGGAAAACTGTATTCATAGCTGCTTGGAAAGTGGAGGGTGCATTCGTGAGACCGAACGGCATAACCAGGAATTCAAAATGCCCTTCATGAGCTCGGAATGCTGTCTTGAAAATATCTGCCGTGTTCATACGAATCTGGTGATAACCGGAACGCAAATCCAATTTCGTGAAGAATTTAGCCTTGCCCAACTCATCAAACAGTTCATCCGCAGTGGGTATGGGAAAATGATTCGGCAGCGTCGCCTTATTTAAAGCGCGATAGTCAATGCAAAACCGAAAGGTGCCATCTTTTTTTCGGATCAACAAGACTGGGGAAGAGAATGGACTACAACTGTGTCGAATGATGCCCTGTTCCAACATATCTCGCACCTGATTTTCGATTTCTGTCTTCTGGAAATATGGATATCTATACGGCCTCACATTTACTGGTTTTGCGTTGGGGAAAAGATGAATCCGATGATCAAATTGTCGCGATGGCGGCATGCCGCGCGGCTGCTCAAAAACCCCACGATGCTCCTTTAGTACTCTCAATACTACGTCTGGCAAATTTTCTGGAAATTCAAATTCCTCGTGTGAGCTGTCAACGGCAGGCTGCTCCCTATTGTTGATGGGGATAATCTCATAGAATTCATGTTCATTTGCCTGTGCTGTCAGCAGCGAAAAGGAGTGGAGTGAAATCTGTCTGGGACTCGGAGTAATGCCTTGTAGAAAAACTGTCTGACCCTCCTGAACGAACTGCAACGTTTTCGCCACAAAATCTGCTGAGATCTTCCCTAAGGATTCCAACCATTTCATCCCCAGAATCACGTCCGGCCCATGATGGGCGAGGATGTGCAGATCCACCAACAACAAAGTGCCCTGTAGAGTCAATTTCGTTCCACGCGATATATGCGTGCAAAGGAGGGAGGCACCATTGCCCACTAACACCCGAAATGGTCGAATAGGCGTCAATTCCAATTTCAATCCTTCCGCTATTCGTGGGTGAAGGAAATCGAGGGTGGCCCCTGTGTCAATTAACACTCTTACTGCAGTCGTTCCCACCGCACCTTGCACAATAAAAGGTTTCGAACTCCCACTACCATCCAGTGCGTGCAGGTGTGACAGGTCGGCAGTGATCACCTCATCGTTGGGACAACCTTCCTCTGAGTCATCCTTCTGTGCCTCGTCCAGATCATCATCTATATAGCAAAGGAGTTTCACTTTGCAAGTATGACCTGGTACCCACTTCTCCGGGCAATGCCGACAAAGGTTACGGCGGGACCTCTCCGATTTCTCGGCATTAGATACCAGAATTGGCTGC
>NC_062965.1:50615082-50639088 GCF_023119035.1 Salvia hispanica | reverse complement strand
AAAAAAAAAAGAAGAGAAAACGTTTGTGTATTTAAGTTGCAATTGTTGGTGATTTTCCCTTGCTTAATAGCTTTGTTCTTGTATGCTAGCTAATGTGTTTTAGTTGCTGCAGTTTCTTTAGTTATTTCTATCCTCCATTGTTGAATGTTCTTAAACTTGTTCATCTTCTCCAAGTTGCTAATTTTCAGCTTTTTATTTGGTGTTTTCAAGGCATAATTAGGTAGTTAACTTGTTGATCTTGTGTTTCTTTAGCATAGTTAAGTGTGTAGCAGTCTTTTAGTCTCTCTTTTCTCATAGTTTTCGTGCCTTAGTGTATTTAGGAACCCAAAAATCTGATTTCAAATTGCTAATCCTTTTATCCTTTGTTTAGTTTAGTTGTCTACTACTTTTGACCATTGGATAATAGCCCATAGCAAGCAACTAGTACAATCCCTTTTCACTCATTGACATGGAGCCTCCAAAATCAGTTTTAAACTCTCTCTCTCATGCTTTTCATGTCAGTTTAGTCACCTTAGGAAGTCTCCAAACTAGCTAGTTAAGTAGGCTTTTAGAATTACCTTTTAAGTGTCTCTTTCCTAGTAAATTAGCTTCTCTAGCTTTCATTTAGGTGTGAACACTTAGAATTTAGTTAGCAGCCTTCTACTTAGTTCTTTATGCCTCTTTTACTTAGTATTTTTCGTGGCAGAAGCTGGTTCTTTTCCCCTTGTTCCTTTTATTCCCGAAAATGCTATTATACAAAGTGTTGTTATCTTTCTCGCCACTGTTCTGATTTTGCTGCTAAACTTGCCCAGTTTACCAACTTGCTCAGTCTGCGTTTCAGTTTAATTGCTTTCTTCTTATTGTATTTTATTTGCATGTTTAGTTACAATCTTAGCTTAAGTGTTATTTATATTTTGTAGTTCAGTTCCCACCCCCAATTTAGAGCGTGGTGGTATCGCCAAAACCCTTTCTAAGTGTTGAAATGCATAACGGATGCTACCGTTCCTCGTGGGTTCGACACCCTAACTTACCATATACTAATTAATAGTATTTTGGAAAGTGGGAATTTATAAATCTTGTTGAATAGGAAGGGACACGCGCCTACGACACGCGTGCAAAATCCCGACCTCTCAACAGGGCATGATGCTACTATGTTTGAAAAATTCAAAATAATCCATGATGCTGGAATTTGATATGATGGATCTTTACTTCCATGTTAATTGGTATATTAATTTCTTAAAAGAAATATGTTGGTGATATTCTTAATGAAAATCTTGTTTTACATGTTTGATTTTATATATGACTTATTGAGAGATCTCCTCTATTGTGTTTATGATAATTGCAATTTATGTACTCCTCACGCAAGGCATTGCTGGTGGGATGAAATAATGAACCCCTCCGGCCATCCACAATGAGAAGTGCTCGTTTTGGATGAAACAGCAGAGTGGGGCGAAGAGGTATAGTGCTTGGGAAGGATGCAGGCTGAGCCGTGGTAAGCGCCTTGTGGAACGTGATATGCCTGTGTAAGTAGTACATAGAGGATGACGTGGTTCCTGCTGTTGTAGCGCTTCTTCGCCTTAGGATGCATTTGTTTTTGATGAATTGTACAAAGATTGGCACAGTGTATGTTCTGTTTCTAGTGTTCATTTATATATGTACATTGTTTGTGAGTTACAGCAAATGGAGAATCATCAGCCTCAGCAGATCCTTCCAAAACAGTCCGCGATGGGTTATGGATCAGCTATGGGGATTCCAAGTAACGGTCAATTGAGTAGCCCACGGATTAGGGGCGGAATGGTTGGGATTTCTGACCCGAGAATGAATAACTCACCAGTCCATAATTCAGCTTTGCAAGGTGGAGGGCTTGGGATGGTTGGTTTGGGGTCTAATGGATCTCCAGCCGTTCCATCGGATGGACTCTCTAAGAGCAACGGGGATACATCTTCAGTGGTCTAATGAATAACTCACCTGTTCCTTACGTGTTTAACGGGGGTTTGAGGGGTCGGAATGCTGCTCTGGAGAAGGTGGTTGAAAGGAGGCAGAGGAGGATGATAAAGAACAGAGAGTCGGCTGCAAGGTCACGAGCTCGTAAGCAGGTAAAAAACCTTACAGTTATTGGCTTTAATGTTTCTTCATTTAAGTTCTAGGACTAGAAGGCCCTAACATGAAGATCGAATGTATTATAAACGAACTGAAAAAATAGGTTTTTACATGGTACCTATTTCAAATGAAATGGCCTATGGAGGTCTAGTCCCTTCCTACTTTTGTGCCTTCTCCACCAACAGTCGTGCACCCTTGGATCAAACGTTTCATTCCTCGTGTATTCAAGGTATCTTTTGCGGCCAATGTCCTCTTAAGTATTGAATTTGTACCCTATCCATCTCTGTTCTGTTTGCTTTCTTTTCCCGAGATTTTTAGATTGATGCTTTTAAAGTTTTGAATCGGTTTTCATTAAAAAATATGGAACAAACCTATGACTTTTACCTTTCATGAAGTTCTATATGGTGCCATGTCGAAAGATTTATAGTTAGTAATATATTTTTGTTTGTGATGTCTGATGTAACGACTGCTCGAGAAGGAAGTAGAAGTAGGGCTTTAATAACAAAGTGCGGCATAGACAAACGACTATAGATTTCGTGTTCTTGCCACTTTCTAAGTTATGATCGTCAAACTTCTTTTATCGTGCATGGACGTCCCCAAAAACATTTGAATAAGAAAATTGGATGTCTTATGCAGCACAGTTGTATTGTGATAGGCGGTCTAGTGTGACGAGACATGAAAGTTACTCTTCATGAGACGCTTAGAGATCTCATTTTGCACAAGGTAATTTAGTGTATGCTTACACTAAATTACCATATTAGACGTTGGAATTAGACGTTGAACTTGACTAACCAGCTCTCCTTTTGGGTTCGTGCAGGCTTACACCATGGAGTTGGAAGCAGAAGTTGCTAAATTAAAGGAGGAAAATGAACAATTGCAGAAGAAACAGGCGGAGATAATGGAAGTGCAGAAGAATCAGGTTCGTTGCTTCACCTTCACCCCACAAATTTTGAATATAATATTTGATATACGGCAATGGTCACGGATGTTTCGTCTCAACTCCCTGCTGAGAATTGATTTTCCACTAGACGAAGCCGGCTCTTTCCATCAAGATCCATTCTTTGATATTTTCTTACAAATACTTTTCCCATTAGCACAAGTGTTTTGTCATTTCATCCACCCTTATCGAAATCTTGCTTCTGTGCAATGGTCATGGAATGTTCGTTTCCGCTCCCTACTGATCCTATTTTCCAATTTTCCGAAAATTGAATTTTCACTAGACGAAGTCGGCTCTTCCCATCAAGACTCATTCTTTGATATTTTCTTGAAACTACTTTTCCCATTATATCCTTTTTAGCATTGCTGATGGGAAGAAATAATAAACCCCATTCCGAAACGAGCACCTTCTCATAATCTTTTTGTTTGATGCTGGCAGGCGCTGGAGATGGTGAAACAGCAGAGTGGGGCGAAGAGGCAGTGCTTGAGAAGGACACAAACTGGGCCGTGGTAAGGGCCACGTGGAACGAGATACGTCTGTGTAAATAGTACATAGAATACGACGTGGTTCATGTTGTTGTAGATGAGTATAGAGAGAGTTAGAGGAGTAGCGCTTCTTCGCCTTAGGATGCATATCTCATGTTTCGATGGAATGTAGGTGGAAAAAGTTTTACAAAGGAAGGGTAGTCGATTAGGTACAAAGATTGGTAGAGTGCTGTTCCCAACTCCCAAAGTGTCGTGTTTCTCATGTTCGTATTCGTGTTCGTGTTGACATAGAATAGATTACAGTTTATTTATATATTTACATTGTTTGTGAGTTACTTTTTCTGTTTTTGATGGCTTCTTCAAAATTCTTATGATCATTTTTCACTATGTTTTGATCCCTTGTTGACATGACCTCTTATAATTCTCATGGCTACATAAACTCGAAGCACAACACAACAATGGTTATAACCATCTAGTATTTGTTATGATTGCAGATAAACTTAACCCTACCTTAGAAGATGCAATTCATAAAAACTTCTTCAAGCTTAGTTCGATTGTTCGGTATTGTGTTTGAACTCAAATATATGGAGTTGCAGTTATTTGTGCTGCTATGAGAAAAATTACACTTTAAATTATTGTAGAAAGGCAATGCAAGGTGGTCCATTTCGAACCAATAAATATGAATAAGCATTAAGAGGGTCATTTGGATCATAGCATCAAACGAATGGTAATGAATTTATTAAGTCAATATGCATGCAATTAAGTGTTGGGGTTCCAATTCCATTGAATTATTGAACAAAAGGCAAGGCAAGGTTGGCCCAACTGCATTGCTTTTATAAAAGATACTTTTTCAGCTTTAACAATTCTATACTTGCTAACACAAACACACATTCCTCTCAAATATCTCATTTGGCTATCTGAAGAAGAAAATTAACTATTGTTTTGTTTCATAATGGCAGAGGCATTTCTTCAAGTCATTCTTGATAATCTAAGCTCTCTTATCAAGGAGGAGATCGGACTGATCTTGGGCGTCGATGATGAGATGAAGAAGCTCTGCAGCACTCTCACCACCATCCAAGCTGTGTTGGAGGATGCCGAAGACAAGCAAATCGAGAGCAAGCCAATTCGAAACTGGCTGCAGAAGCTCACCGCTCTTGCTTATGAGATTGATGACATTTTGGATGAGTGCAACACTCATGTCTCCAAACTCAACCACTCTCATTCAAAACTCAGCCGCTACAGCCTCAAGAAATTATTGTATCGCCACAACATCGCAAGGAGGATGAAACAAGTCAACGAGAAAGTGGAGGCAGTTGTTGCGGAGCGTGCTAAGTTTCATCTGCGTGAGATGCCTGTTGATAGGCCAAGAGAAGTTGCTCTTGCCTCACGCGAGACGGCTTCCCTGTTGAACGAGTCTGATAAGATTCATGGTAGGGAAGAAGATAAAGACAAGATTGTGAAGATCTTGGTGAACGATGTGAAGGAGAGACAGGAGATGTCCGTGCTGCCAATCATAGGTGTTGGCGGCCTTGGGAAGACCACTCTCGCTAGACTAGTCTTCAATGATCCGCAGGTGGAAGAGCACTTTGATCTAAGGATTTGGGTTTGTGTGTCTGATAATTTTGAGATGAAGACTTTGGTGAAGGCCATGATTGAATCTGCCACGGGGAGTGGAAAAGCTTCGGATCTGCAGCACTTGGATGCTGCAGAGCGTCGCCTATGTGAATTATTGAGCAAAAAGAGATATTTGATTGTAATGGATGATGTTTGGAATGACCGCCAAGATAAATGGTTTGAGTTGAGGGACGTTTTAACATGTGGCTCAACCGGCTCATCGGTTGTTGTCACCACACGCCAGAAGAAGGTTGCTGATATAATGACAACACTTCCATGTTATTGCCTTGAGGGGCTGTCAGATGAGCACAGTTGGGCGCTGCTACGGCAGCGAGCCTTTGGACCAAGAGAAGAGGTGTCTCCCCAGTTGGAAATTATTGGGAAACAAATCGTGAAGAAATGTGCAGGAGTGCCCCTGGCTGCAACAACGCTTGGAGGAATACTACGGTTTAAAAGGATAGAAGAGGAATGGATACATGTGAGAGACAGTGAGATATGGAAGTTGTCGGCAGAAGAGAGTTTGATCATGCCAGCGTTGAGATTGAGCTATCATCATCTTCCATTGGAGCTTAGACAATGCTTTGCTTATTTTGCAGCCTTCCCTAAGGATCATTACATTGCAAAGGAAAAACTAATCCTTCTATGGATAGCTCATGGCTACATTTCATCAAAGGGGACTCTACAAGTGGAAGATGTTGGAAATCAAATATGTAATGAGTTACTACTCAGATCTCTTCTACAAACAAATGTGTATGATAACAGTGAGATCAGGTATGCATGATCTTGTTCATGATCTGGCAGAATCAATAATGGAGAACAAAGTTCCCGGAGTACAAAGTGAAAGAAATCTAGCAAGTGCATCAACTATCCGCGAGGTAAATTTGCTACATAAAACTGCCTGTGTTTCCTAAAACTTTTCAGCAAGATATGAACATTACTTCCATCTTAGAGCTCACAAGTTTAAGAGTATTAGATGCAACTCGCAGCACAATACAAGCATTTGCCTCCTTCCATTGGAAATCTTAAACATTTGCGATACTTGAATTTGTGCCTCGTTCCGAAATTTGCACTCTCCCTAAGCTCGATATGCACTCTTTGGAATTTGCAAACCCTTAACTTGAATTACTGTGTTAGACTTGTGGCTTTACCTAAGAAGCTCACATCCTTACGTAATCTCCAACATCTATGTTTGTGGGAATGCGAGTCGTTGTCTGAAATGCCATCTAAAATGAGAGAACTAAATGGCTTAAAAACATTGAGTTTGTTTGCTAGTGGGTCTCAAGAGAGATAACCAACTTGAGGAACTGGAATTCTTGAACCTTAGTGGAAGGCTCGAGATTAGGCATTTGGAGAGAGTAAAAGACCATATGGATGCAAAGAAAGCAAAGATTGGAAAGAAAAACAATCTTCGAGAATTGAGACTATCATGGGAAAGAAATGACTCGATCCAAGACAGATCTAGAGGAGGAAGTTGATGATAAGGGTGTTGGAAGCACTTGAACCTCACCACAACCTTTACCATCTCTCTATAAAAGGCTATATTGGTAGATATCTTCCACGATGGATGGAAAGTTCAGCGCTTAGAAAAATAGTTGTGATTTGTATAACCGATTGCGAAAATATTAGGCGTTTTCCAAAACTGGGAGAGTTACCTCATCTTGTGGAACTGTATTTAACGAACGTGAAGGTGGAGTATATTATTGAAGAAGAAGAAGAAGTTGGGAATGGACACCCATTAAAGATACAGTTTGTGGCTTTGAGATCACTATATTTAATTGATCTCCCAAATCTTAAGGGACTCTCAAAGGAGCAAGAGAGTAGTAAAGAAGCATTCCCAAATCTGGAAATCCTACATATCCAGCGTTGCTCTGCATTAGTATTGCCATCACTCTCGTCCCTCAGAAAGTTGACGCAACTAGAATGTAGAAGCTCAGATTTGGCTTTATTAGCTCAGATTTGGCTTTATTGACTCAAGCTTCGCCCAAATTGCAGCTGCAGTTTCTTCTTTGGAAACCTCCCTTAACACTTGATCACTGAGGCCAAGTATCAGAGTGCTATAGGCCTTATTCTGGAGCTCTCGGGTCTTGAGATCGACCTTCTCATCTGCCCCCCTTTAGCCTGCGGATCTTTCCCTGCCGGATCTTTCCCATCCTTCAAGATCTCCCAAAGACCATGCTGCATCATCACAGCTTTCATCTTCAGCCTCCACAAGCCGAAATCATTTTTTCCGGTGAATTTCTCCGTTTCAAACTTCCCTGTAGACATCGCGCCGATCAATCCCTAAATCGTTCCCACAAACGGCGCCAATTTGTGATCAGTGCAAGATCGATTGAACCAACAAGTAATGCAATCAAATCTAAATGAATCAAGAAAGACGAGATGCAGGTGCTTCTGCCATAATTGGCTCAAATCCAAGAGAGAAACAACAGAACTTTTATTCAATCAAGCAAATGTACAAAGAAGATTTATACCTCACAATTGCATCGAAGAACACTCCAGAAATCTCATACTCAAACTCAGAAACTCGACTGAGATGATAGAACAATCTCCACACCAAGATGGTGTCTCTTCTCACTCTCTTCTTCTACTATGAATCGAGCTCAATGTGACTATAATTGGTTATGGGCTGAAATCCACAACTACCCCTTTTTTCTCTTCCTTTCCCCCAATTGACTCAACTTAGCCGATGGAGACAAAAATATGTATTTCTGTTGTTTGCCCTTTAGTCCTCAAAGCCTTGAATATTTGCTAAAGAGTCCACACCTTCAACAACTATGATGTTGGTGTGTCATCATCTTTCGGTGTTAACCTTAGCTATTGCTTTAGGCTAGTGCTAACCATCTCTAAGCCGTTCAACTCATCTTCCTTCCACAAGAAATCTTCTAGATTTTCACACAAATCAACATGAATATTCCCAAATCTTTATATCCTATGGACTGAGCGTGGAAGGCGATGTCAGAAAGGAAGTGGAGAGGATTGGCACAAGATTGCCCACGTTCGCAGCATTTTTCTTTCTCCAATATAATTCAACTATTTTTGATGATTCAGTTCTTGGTTGATAAGTTACATAAGTACAAGATACCCTTATTTGCCTGTTTCTGCCAGGTAAGTGTTAACATATGTTCATCATTTCCTTGAGTTTCTTTGTTTATAATATGTTTATGATATGTGCAGAATATGCACTATTGATGTTTATGATGTATATATACTTCAGAATTGAGTGTTTATGATTTTTAGAAGATCTTAGCTAATTTTTTGATGTATTGCTGTTATTGTCTATATGATGTTGGTGTGTCATCAAATTTAATTGTCAACCTTAAATGTTGTTACATAGGCAAGATATGTGCCAACTAGTGGAAAAGGGAATTCCTCGAGAAAGAGTGATCGGAAAAGGGACGTGCGAAGCCAAGTTTATCCCTTCCGCAGATGAGATTATGGGTATTGATCTTGGTTTGCATCATGCACCCTCAGACGATCTTATGATCATTTTTGCTGCCTTCTTCAAAGATCTTATGAACATTTTTTCAGTTTTCGTTACCTTTTGCAATGATCTTGTAATCAATTTTTTCTATGTTTTCGTCGCCGTCTCCTTCCTCGTGAGCCTCCGCCGCCTTAATTTGCGCTCACCTTGTGCGCGAGAGAAAGTGCCTCTGCTCTTTATTACTTCCTTCGTCTTCCAGTATGTGTCCTAGTTTTCTATTTTGGTCCGTTGTTTGTTAGTTGTCCCACTTTATTTTTATTATTTTTGGAAATAGACCCCATATTCCACTAACTCATCTCTCGTCACATTATTATATTATAAAACTAATACTCCCTCCGTTTCCTAAAAATAAATACTCTTTATTTTTTTATCTGTTATCTAAAAATAGAAACTTTCCGTTTTTGAAAATGGATCCTACAATCCATAACATTAAATCCATTACTTTTTCTCGTCATCTTTCTTACTTTTACCCACTTGTTCTCCCTTGTCTCTCACGTTACCAATTTTATATTAAAACCTGTGTCATTTCCAAGGTTCTTATTTTTCAAGAAATCGAGGGAGTATATAAAAGTAGGACACATATATAGTAGGGGAGTGATCAATTGCTAACTACAACTAATTTAAGACCATATGATTTTAGAAAACTTGTGGTCTAAAATTTGCCACGTGTATTTTTCGTTTTTATTAATTAAATAAATTTATTTTTTTAAAAAACTACCAAATTAGGGTTTTAGATGAAAATGTCAATATGGTGTTTCGAAAATATCAACACAATGCTTTGCGAATGTCAATACAAACACATTGCTTATATTGACATTCTATATATAGACATATTTTATATACTATATTGACGTCGGAACATATGCAAGTGAGATCTCGTTAGAATCCTTATGAAATTATCTTTAATTTAATATATGTTGTGCAAAAAAATAATTTAAATCAAGAAAGTTATATGCGTTTTAAAGTTATGAGATATTTTTTAAAAGTTAATTACAACTAATATGTTGTAGGGATTATTATATTAATCATAAGGTCTTCCGAATCATAGCATCAAACAAATAAAAAATTCAATCTTGATTATTCAACTGCTAACATTTGAATTACTGAACATAAGACAAGTTTAGGTGTTAGGTTCCTCAACTTTTATAGTACAATATTAACAACTAGCAAATAGAAATTGACATAGTAAAACACTTAGACCGTTTACGTGCAATCCCTTCTCTCACATTCATCCTTCTCAAATCTCATTACGAAAATTGTTGTTGTTTTTGGCTACTGGAAACGAATCGAAAATTGTTGTTTTTCCAAAATGGCAGAGGCATTTCTTAGCTCTCTTATCAAGGAGGAGATCGTACTGATCTTGGGCGTTGACAATGAAATGAAGAAGCTGTGCAGCACTCTCACCACCATCCAAGCTGTGTTGGAGGATGCGGAAGACAAGCAAATCCAGAGCAAGCCAATTCGTGACTGGCTGCAGAAGCTCACCACTCTTGCTTATGAGATTGATGACATTTTGGATGAGTGCAACACTCATGTCTCCAAACTCAACAACACTCATTCAAAGCTCAACCGCAAAAGCCTCAAGAATTTTTTGTATCGCCACAACATCGCAAGAAGAATGAAGCAAGTCAACGAGAAAATGATGGCCATTGCTGCGGAGCGTGGTAGGTTTCATCTGCGTGAGATGCCTGTTCATAGGCCAAGAGAAGTTGCTCTTGCCTCACGCGAGACGGCTTCCCTGTTGAACGAGTCTGATAAGATTCATGGCAGGGAAAAAGATAAAGACAACATTGTGAAGATGTTGTTGAATGATGGGAAGGAAAAACAGGAGATCTCCGTGCTGCCAATCATCGGTGTTGGTGGCCTTGGGAAGACCACTCTCGCTCGACTAGTATTCAACGATCCCCTAGGTGAAAGAGCACTTTGAAGTGAGGATTTGGGTTTGTGTTTCTGAAAACTTTGAGATGAAGACCTTAGTGAAGGCCATGATTGAATCTGCCATGGGGAGTGGAGAAGCTTCGTGTCTGCAGCACTTGGATGCTGTAGAGCGTCGCCTCTGGGACTTGTTGAGCAAAAAAAGATACTTGATTGTGATGGATGATGTCTGGAACGACCACCAGGATAAATGGTTTGAGTTGAGAGATGTTCTATCATGTGGCTCAACAGGCTCATTTGTCATCGTCACCACACGTCAGAAGAAGGTTGCTGATTTAATGAGAACACTTCCATGTCATCACCCAAGGGGGTTGTCAGATGAGCATTGTTGGGCACTGCTACAGCAGCGCGCTTTTGTACCAAGAGAAGAGGTGTCTCCCCAGTTGGAAATTATTGGGAAACAAATCGTGAAGAAATGTGCAGGAGTGCCCCTGGCTGCAACAGCTCTTGGAGGAATACCTACGGTTTAAAAGAAGAGGAAGAGGACTGGATATATGTGAGAAACAATGATATATGGAAGTTGTCGCCTGAGGAGAGTTTGATAATGCCAGCTTTGAGATTGAGTTATCATCATCTTCCGTTGGAGCTAAGACAATGCTTTGCTTATTTTGCAGCCTTCCCTAAGGATCATTACATTGCAAAGGAAGAACTAATCCTTCTATGGATAGCTCATGGCTACATTTCATCAAAGGGGACTCTACAAGTGGAAGATGTTGGAAATCAAATATGTAATGAGTTACTACTCAGATCTCTTCTACAAACTAATGTTAAAAACACGAGTAAGATTGGTATGCATGATCTCGTTCATGATCTGGCAGAATTAATAATGGAGAACAAAGTTCCCGGAGTACAAATTGAAAGAAATCTTGCAAGTGCATCAACAATCCGCGAGGTAAATTTGCCACAAAAAAATTTCTTGTTTCCTAAAACTTTTGAGCAAGATATGAACATTACTTCCATCTTTGAGCTCACACGTATAAGAGTATTAAATGCAAGAGCAATAAAAGAGTTGCCTCCTTCCATTGGAAATCTTAAACATTTGCGATACTTGAATTTGTGTCGTTCCGAAATTTGCACTCTCCCAAGCTCGATATGCACTCTTTGGAATTTGCAAACCCTTAACTTGAATTACTGTGATAGGCTTGTGGCTTTACCTAAGAAGCTAACATCCTTACATAATCTCCAACACCTATGTTTGTGGGATTGTGAGTCATTGTATGAGATGCCATCTAAAATGAGAGAGTTAAATGGCCTGAAAACATTGAGTATGTTTGTAGTGAGTGCTCAAGACAGGTAACCAACTTGAGGAGCTGGGGTGCTTGAACCTCAACTGGAGAGCTTGAAATTCGACATCTTGGAGAGAGTAAAAGACCATATGGATGCAAAGAGAGCAAAGATTGCAGAGAAGAAACAATCTTTGAGAGTTGAGGTTGATCATGGAAAAGAAATGATTTATACAAGTTAGAGGATGAAATTGATGAAATGGTGTTGGAAGCACTTGAACCTTATCCCAATATTGAAAAACTTTATGTAGGAGGCTTCAGTGGTAGACATATTCCACGTTGGATGAAAAATTCATCTCTAAGAAAAGTAGTTTGGATTTATATATGGAATTGCAAAAATTGTAAGCGTTTTCCAAATCTGGGAGGGCTACCTTGTCTCAAGTCGCTGTTTTTAGATGATGTGGGGGTGGAGTATATTATCGAAGAAGAAGAAGTTGGGTGTGGGCACCCGGTAAAGATACAGTTTGTAGCTCTTAAACATCTGCAATTAATTGATCTCCCAAATCTGAAGGGGCTCTCAAAGGAGCAAGGGATTAAAGACGCATTCCCAAATCTTGAAATACTATGGATTGAGCGTTGCTCTTCATTAATATTGCCATCACTCTCATCCCTCGAAAAGTTGGAGGATTTAAAATGCAGCAGCTCAATGTTGGCTTTATTATCTGAGCAAGACATTCCTAGAGCACTGTACGTGGAAATTGAAGAGAGTCTGTCATATTTCCCCATAGAAATGCTGGCAAAGTTCAGCAAGCTGCGGTCATTGTCAATTGAGAATGCAAAAGAGATTTCTTTGACAAGAGAAGGTCTAGAAGCCTTAAAAGAGCTTACACGTTTATGTCTGGAGAGTTGTCAGACAATGAGATGTTTACCAGAAGGGATGTTGCGACACCTTACTTCTTTGGAGGACCTCAAATTATGGAAGTGCCCAGAATTACTAGAGTTGCCAAAGGATATTAATCATCTGCATCATCTTAAGTTTCTCAGGTTACGTGATCTTCCCAAGATGACGCACTTGCCTCAAGCCATTGAGCACCTTACTTATCTATACCTTCATGATCTTCCTAAGCTGGAATCACTCCCAGATCAGCTACCATCTCTCAATACACTTACTGTTTCTTACTGCCCAAAGGTTCTATTGATTCCAGCTCTGCAAAATCTGACACAGCTAACAGTCGTTGGATGCCCACAGCTGGAAAGGCGATACCAGAGAGGAAGTGGAGAGGATTGGCACAAGATCGCCCATGTTCGCAGCATCAATATTTCTCCAAAATAACTTATAAGATGGTTAGTAATTGTATTCTTCTTTACTTCTATATTTTATTCACATACAGTTAATAACTCTTATTCTTGTTTGTTTCTTTATTTTTCATAGTGTTGGAAGAACTTCAGAAAGTTGGCATTGTGGCAAGGGGCTAAGCAAGTACAACTTCGAACGCTCAGAGTCGAATGCAAGTGTTTTAGAATTTGTGCTTGGGTGAATATCTGTGTTGCTCAACTTTTTTTTAAGTCTTTGGTGGCAAGATTCTTTTTTGTGTGCCTCTACTTAGATGATTTCATATATACTGGTAATAATGTGCTATGTTTGAAAACATCATTTGCCAACAAGAAATATGTTGATGATATTCTTAATGAAAATCTTGTTTTAAATATTTGATGTGAAATATCGGATCTCTTCAGTTCTGTTTAAGATTTTTGCAATTTATCTGGCAAGCCAGGCCTGCCATGACTATTTCTGTGTGTTTTTCAGACTTGCTTTGTTTGATATTGGCTCAAAATCGAAAAACTTAAACTGAACATATCTTGGTAATTTGGTGGTATTTTGATTTCTATCTTGAATCTGTTTGGTTTATGTGAAAATGCAGAAACTTGTGGCAAGTTTTTGTGTTTTCTTGAAGTTTATGCAGTTTATCTTATTTAAGTATTGGAGAATGATTGTTTGACGTTCGACGATGTTCAGGACTCTTCGGGCCCGAAGACGTAGATGTGGAGCTATCCGAACCAATGAATGAGTTGGGCCTTCCCTTGTCTTTTTGGAGCCAATAAAGAGTTATGCATCTGCAGTTCATAACGTCTGCTGAGGATTATGATAGACTGCATCAGCGTCAACTTCTTTGTTTATAATATGTGTAGAGAATATGCACTTTTGAGGTTTATGATGTATATATACTTCATGTTAAGTTTTTCTGATTATTTGAAGATGGAAGTTTTTCTTTACTAGGATTTTGATGTGTCATCATTGGTCATTGTCAACCTTAGCTATTGGCTTTGCCTAGTGTGATGAGTGTTGAAGCTGTTACATAGACAACATATGGCAGGCCTAGTGGAAAAGGGAAGGACTCGAGAAAGAGCAATCAACGAAGTCCTTTTGAGATTTGAGTATTACTTGCCAACTTCTTCTAAAGGTAGGAGGAGAGTAGGTCCCCTGCTAGTGTGATATTTAAGTTCTGTCTCTTCCTTGAATGTAGCAACTACGCCCTTAGTGAGGAACTGAGGATGGTGGCAACGCCTAACAAAGTTCGATAGAACATCTTTTGGCCTTGTGTCATGTGGCCTTTAAGGTCGTTAGTGGTGCCAATAATGTTGGGTGACAACAGAGAAAGATCCTATTACGTTGTTTGCTGTTCCCATTGGTTCCAACTTAGGCAGGCACGGTTCTTGTTTTAAAATCGGATAATGCTACAATATCCTGTCTTGCAACTGTTAGAAATTTGAGCGTAAGATGTTGTGTACCCATACTCTTGCTATTAAAATCGAAGGAAAAACACCAAAAACTTGATTGGAAACAAAAGAATGAATTACAACAAACTAATTGAAGTACACAAGTCAAGGGAGTCTCGCTATTAGCAAGACGAGATACGCTAGTACACAAGAACGAATCCAAAGAGTTAGCCATCCTGTAATCCAAAAACTCTTCGACTACATTCGTGTTCATACCATATTGCTTGATGCGGACTCTTCTAGTTAAGTGCCTCTCACCTATGCTGAGCGCAGCTCTTGCTATTACAGCCAAAAGAAAAAACAAAACAAAAAAATCGAATTACCACAAACTAAATGAAATGCACAAGTTTAGTCGAAAGAGAATAAAGACTTGGTGGTTACACTTTTACATTATTAAAGATAGGCAATGCATAGTGGCCCCAGTGAGTGGTTAGAAATATTTAGTGGATCATAGCATCAATGAGAAAGTATTAATAAGGTGAAGTGGATCTTATCATCAAACCAATAAACAATTCAATCTTGATTAACATATGGAAAAACCGTCTAATATGCATCAAATTATTCCATTGCTAACATTTGAATTATGGAACAAAAGACAATGCACGATGGCCCTTTCCTCAACTTTTATGCAAATTGACAATTCAATTCTTGGAAATACAACTCCTCTTCAAGTACTAGTGCAGCTGGTCCGTAGGCCAAGTGCACTGGATTATGGCCCAGGTCAGTTACAAACTGATATGGCCGTTGGAGCATCAGGGAGATTATTGGTAGCTGGAACAGATCAGTCTCTGTAACTAACACATCATCTTGTACAATGCATTCTTGGAATAATATTGAATCACTGTTTCGTCCGAACCACGTAAAATCCACTTGTCTCGTTTGCTCGTTGCATCCACAATCAACCTTCCAAACACCCAAGAGTTTGGATTATGTTTATGAGATATTATACTTCAGAATTAAGTGTAAATTATTAAACTCATCAAAATTAAATAGACAATGAAAAGGTGGTCTTAGCGAGTGGTTCGAAATGTTTAGTGGGATGAAACAGTATTAAGAGGGTGAAGTGGATGTTATCATCAAACCAATAAACAATTTAATCTTGATTAACATATGGACAAACCGTCTAATATACATCTAATCATTCCATTCCTAATATTTGAATTGTAGAACATAAGACAAAGGAAGGTGGCCCATTCCTCAACTTTTATACAAATTGACAATTCTTGCAAAAAGTGACAATACTTACATACCAATATACCATTCTCACATCCATTCGGCCTTCTAATATCTCATTTGCCTATCAGAAAAAGAATCGTTTGTTGTTGTTCCATAATGGCAGAGGCATTTCTTCAACTCGTTCTTGATAATCTGAGCTCTCTTATCAAGGAGGAGATCGGACTGATCTTGGACATCGATGATGAGATGAAGAAGCTCTGCAGCACTCTCACCACCATCCAAGCTGTGTTGGAGGATGCCGAAGACAAGCAAATCGAGAGCAAGCCAATTCGAAACTGGCTGCAGAAGCTCACCGCTCTTGCTTATGAGATTGATGACATTTTGGATGAGTGCAACACTCATGTCTCCAAACTCAACCACTCTCATTCAAAACTCAGTCGCTACAGCCTCAAGAAAATTTTGTATCGCCACAACATCGCAAGGAGGATGAAGCAAGTCAACGAGAAAGTGGAGGCCAGTTGCGGCAGAGCGTGATAAGTTTCATCTGCGCGAGATGCCTGTTGATAGGCCAAGAGAAGTTGCTCTTGCCTCACGCGAGACGGCTTCCCTGTTGAACCAGTCTGATAAGATTCATGGCAGGGAAGAAGATAAAGACAAGATTGTGAAGATCTTGGTGAATGATGTGAAGGAGAAACAGGAGATGTCTGTGCTGCCAATCATAGGTGTTGGCGGCCTTGGGAAGACCACTCTTGCTCGACTAGTCTTCAACGATCCCCAGGTGGAAGAGCACTTTGATCTAAGGATTTGGGTTTGTGTGTCTGATAATTTTGAGATGAAGACTTTGGTGAAGGCCATGATTGAATCTGCCACGGGGAGTGGAAAAGCTTCGGATCTGCAGCACTTGGATGCTGCAGAGCGTCGCCTATGTGAATTATTGAGCAAAAAGAGATATTTGATTGTAATGGATGATGTTTGGAATGACCGCCAAGATAAATGGTTTGAGTTGAGAGACGTTTTATCATGTGGCTCAACCGGTTCATCGGTTGTCGTCACCACACGCCAGAAGAAGGTTGCTGATATAATGACAACACTTCCATGTCATTGCCTTGAGGGGCTGTCAGATGAGCACAGTTGGGCGCTGCTACGGCAGCGCGCCTTTGGACCAAGAGAAGAGGTGTCTCCCCAGTTGGAAATTATTGGGAAACAAATCGTGAAGAAATGTGCAGGAGTGCCCCTGGCTGCAACAACGCTTGGAGGAATACTACGGTTTAAAAGGATAGAAGAGGAATGGATACATGTGAGAGATAGTGAGATATGGAAGTTGTCGCCAGAAGAGAGTTTGATAATGCCAGCTTTGAGATTGAGTTATCATCATCTTCCATTGGAGCTTAGACAATGCTTTGCTTATTTTGCAGCCTTCCCTAAGGATCATTACATTGCAAAGGAAAAACTAATCCTTCTATGGATAGCTCATGGCTACATTTCATCAAAGGGGACTCTACAAGTGGAAGATGTTGGAAATCAAATATGTAATGAGTTACTACTCAGATCTCTTCTACAAACAAATGTGCTTATGCCCGAACGAGATCAGTATGCATGATCTCGTTCATGATCTGGCAGAATCAATAATGGAGAACAAAGTTCCCGGAGTACAAAGTGAAAGAAATCTTGCAAGTGCATCAACTATCCGCGAGGTAAATTTGCCACAAAAAAATTTCTTGTTTCCTAAAACTTTTCAGCAAGATATGAACATTACTTCCATCTTTGAGCTCACAAGTTTAAGAGTATTAAATGCAAGAGCAATAAAAGAGTTGCCTCCTTCCATTGGAAATCTTAAACATTTGCGATACTTGAATTTGTCTCGTTCCGAAATTTGCACTCTCCCTAACTCGTTATGTACTCTTTGGAATTTGCAAATCCTCAACTTGGATTACTGTGTTAGGCTTGTGGCTTTACCTAAGAAGCTCACATCCTTACGTAATCTTCGACATCTATGTTTGTGGGACTGCAAGTCATTGTGTGAGATGCCATCTAAAATGAGAGAGTTAAATGGCCTGAAAACATTGAGTATGTTTGTTGTGGGTCTCAAGAGAGATAACCAACTTGAGGAACTGGAATGCTTGAACATCAGTGGAAGGCTTCAGATTAGGCATCTGGAGAGAGTAAAAGACCATATGGATGCAAAGAAAGCAAAGATTGCTGAGAAAAACAATCTTCGAGAGTTGAGGTTGTCATGGGAAAGAAATGCTTTATCCAAGCCAGAGGAGGAAGTTGATGAAAAGGTGTTGGAAGCACTTGAACCACATCCCAATCTTGAATATCTTCATGTACGAGGCTTCAGTGGTAGATATCTTCCAAGCTGGATGACAAATGCGTCTCTGCAAAAAATAGTTCATATTTATATATGGGATTGCAAAAATTGTAAGCGTTTTCCAAAACTTGGAGAGCTACCTCATCTTGAGACGCTGTCTTTACGTGATGCGGGGGTGGAGTATATTATTGATAAAGAAGGAGTTGGGAGTGGACTCCCGGCAAAGATACAGTTTGTGGGTCTGAGAAGACTGGGATTAATTGGTCTCCCAAATCTGAAGGGGTTCTCAAAGGAGCAAGGGATTAAAGATGCATTCCCAAATCTTGAATCCCTACTTATTCAAGATTGCCCTTCATTAATACTGCCACCACTCTCATCCCTCCAAAAGTTGGAGTCACTAACATGCAGTAGCTCAACTTTGGGTTTATTATCTGAGGAGGACATTCCTAGTTGTCTCGGCGTGGAAATTGAGGAGAGCCTGGCATGTATCCCAATAGAAACGCTGTCAAAGTTCAGTAAGGTCCGAACACTGGCAATTATGGGTGCAAAAGATATCTCTGTGACAAGAGAAGGTCTGCAAGCCTTAAAAGAGCTTACTTGTTTATGGCTAGAGAGTTGTCGGACAATGAGATGTTTACCAGAAGGGATGTTGCGGCACCTTACTGCTTTGGAGTACCTCACCATATGGAAGTGCCCAGAATTACTAGAGTTGCCAGAGGATATTAAACATCTCAAAAATCTTGATTGGCTTGTGTTAGAGGGACTTCCTAAGATGACGTGCTTGCCTCAAGCCTTTCAGCACCTCACTTGGCTCGTGTTAGAGGATCTTCCTGAGCTGGAATCACTCCCAGATCAGCTACCATCTCTTACTATTCTCGCTGTTATGAACTGCCCAAAGGTTGTATCGATTCCAGCTCTGCCAAATCTGAAAGAGCTAACAGTCACGTGGTTGCCCACAGCTGGAAAGGCGATGTCAGAGAGGAAGTGGAGAGGATTGGCACAAGATTGCCCATGTTCGCAGTTCCAGCACCTCACTTATCTATACCTAAACCATCTTCCAGAGCTGGAATCACTCCCAGATCAGCTACTATGTCTCTCTATGCTCGTTGTTATAAGCTGCCCAAAGGTCGTATCGATTCCTGATCTGCCAAATCTGAACGTGCTAAATATCAGTGGATGCCAACTGGAAGGAGAGATGTCAGAGAGGAAGTGGAGAGGATTGGCACAAGATTTGCCACGTTCGCAACATCACTCTTTCTTCAAATTAACTCAGAGATTTTTTGTTGATTTTATGTAAAACAAATCGAGCTTAACTATGAATTTAGTAATTTGTGTTCAAGTGACATCATTCTTCAAGATTAAGAAGATGTACCCGAAACAGCATTGGAGAAAGATTACAAAGATACAATTAATGTATTCTTCTTAATTTGTTATTTACATATACAATATACTAACTCGTGTTCTTGTTTATTTCTTTATTTTTCATAGTGTTGGAGGAACTTTGAAAAGTTGGCATTGTGGCAGGGCCGACGTAGTACATCGTTGAGTGTGCATAGTCAAATGCAAGTGTCTTAGAATATGTGGCTGAATTCCTGTTTTGCTCAACTTTTTTAAGTATATTGTGACAAGATTTTTTTTGTGTGCTTGTAGTTAGAGATTTGCTGTTATTCTGTTGAGTTATCTTGTGGAGTATTGGACCTTCTTTTCTACTTATCTATTTCTTTACTATCATAAGGGTATTGAGTTCGGTAGAATAACATATATAATTTTGTTGTGTGCTTATCTATTTCTTTACTATCATAAGGGTATTGAGTTATACATTTCTAGACCTGAATCATGGGCGTTAACGGTGTTGTGTTGGCCGAAGCAAAGACTGACCCTATTACTATGTTAGGCATTTTGTGGCAAGATTCTTGTTGTGTGCTTATTATACTTTTGATGATTTCATTTGTACAGGGCCAATTGCTGCTATGTTTGAGAAGTTCAAAACAATCCATGCTGCTGTAATTTGACAGTATGATTGTAGTTAATGTGCAGCAAAAAAAAGTTTAATTATGCTTTTTGTTTAGAGTGTCATTAGTAGGTTGGCTGATTATGACACTAGTCATTAATTCTCTAGCATGTGTTTTCATTTCCTAGAAAAGGTGTCTCGTATTCCATCTTTAATTAGTAGAGATGGAGAGTCTTTTGTAAGTTGAACCATTTTTTTCATCTATCTAATTATCAGACTTTCTCCCTTGAAAACTCACCTCCATAAGAACTCCTAAAACAGAGACTATACAACCATCATCTCAATCAAAAACAAAGGAGAAATTCTAGTGCCAACGATCCAACAGTTTGGCATCAGAGCCTAGTTGAAATACTAGGATTTCTCCAACAAAAAAGCCTCAAGAAGGTGAAAGGAAGAGCAATAGTTGCTGTCAAGTTTCAGCAGAGTATCTCATACAAAATGGAGAACTCACAACATGTTTCTCTACCAATCTTTGCCGGAGAGAACTTTGAGTTTTGGTGCAAGAAGATGAAGACACTACTTGCCTCATTGGACTTGTGGGAGCTCGTCGATGAAGGCTACGACGACGAAGCAAACGAGAATCCTACGGCGGCTCAAATAAAGGAGTTAAAGAAGACGAAGCAAAGAGATGCTGCAGCTTTGTCAAAGATCCAACAAGCCGTCGCCGATTCGATTTTCCCTCGAATCATGGGAGCTGAAAAATCAAAGGAGGCATGGGAGATTCTTCAAAAAGAATTTGGAGGAGATGAAAAGGTTAGAGCCATTAAACTCCAAACTCTACGAAGAGATTTTGAGAATACAAAAATGAAAGACAATGAAACCTTAAATCAGTTTCATTCAAGTTTTATTGAGCTCACAAATCAAATGAGAGTGTATGGTGAAGAGCTTTCAGATCAGAGAATGATAGAAAAGATTTTGATATGTCTTCCAAAAAGGTTTAATGCTATAGTTGCTGTTATTGAGCAAACTAAAGACATTTCTCAAATGAGCATTCATGAGTTGATGGGTTCTTTGAAATCATATGAAGAAAGGCTGTTAAGGCAATCGGAAAAGCCGATTGAGAGTGCATTTCAATCAAAACTGCATTTGAATGTTAAAAGCGTTGGTGAATCTTCATTTAGTGGTGGCCAACAAAATCGTAGTGGAACCTATGGTCGTGGAAGAGGTCAAGAGAAAACCAAACATGGTGGTAGAGGTTTTCACAAAGCTGAAAATGGGAAGAAGTGTACTCACTGTGGAAAGAGTAACCATGAGTACAAGGATTGTTGGTTCAAGGACAAGCCGAAATGCCACAAATGTAGTCGGTTTGGTCATCTTCAAAAGGATTGCTATGCAAACAATCAACCACAACAGCAGCAACATGCAAATTTTTTGGAAGAAAAGCAGAGTGAAGAATATATGTTTTATGCTTCACAAAGCAAAAAACAAAAAGATGAAGATGTGTGGTACATCGACAGTGGTTGTAGTAACCACATGACAGGTGATGAGTCCATCTTTGTGAGCATTGATACATCTGTAAATTCTCAAGTGAAGATGGGAAATGGTGCTCTTGTCAAAGCTCAAGGAAAAGGAACGATAAGTGTCGACACGAAGAAAGGGATGAAGCGCATAAGTGATGTGCTACTTGTACCAGATTTGAGGCAGAATTTGTTGAGTGTTGGACAACTTATTGAACATGGATACACTGTCCATTTCGAAGGAAATTCATGTGTCATACTAGATAAAGAGGGGGCGAAGCAAATTGTGGCAAAAATTCAAATGGAGAAGAGTCGCAGCTTTCCTCTCACATTCAAGTATGCTGAAAATGTGGCAATGAAAGCTCAAGTAATGGATGAATCATGGTTATGGCATTTGAGACTTGGCCACTTGAACTTCAATAGTCTCAAGCTACTACACAACAAAAATATGGTCCATGGTCTGCCAAAAATTGGAGAAACACAGCAGCATGTCTGTGAAGGATGCGCACTTGGAAAGCATCACCGACTACCGTTTCCAAAAGGAGTTGCTTGGAGAGCAAAGGAACCTCTAGAGCTTGTACACACCGATGTGTGCGGACCAATGTCGATAAATTCTAATGGTGGAAACAGGTACTTCATTCTCTTCATTGATGATTTTACTCGTATGACGTGGGTTTACTTCTTGAAGCAAAAATCCGAAGTGTTTGAAGTCTTTCGGAAATTCAAGCTCTTTGTGGAGAATCAAAGTGGTCGTACCATCAAAGTGCTAAGAAGTGACAACGGAAAGGAGTACACTTCAAATCAATTCACCAAGTATTGTGAAGAAGAAGGCATTGGAAGACAACTAAGTGTTGGATACACACCACAACAAAATGGTGTATCCGAACGCAAGAATAGGACGGTGATGGAGATGGCAAAATCAATGATACATGCCAAAGGATTGCTTAAAAGTTTTTGGGCAGATGCCGTTCATACAGCAGTATACTTGCTGAATCGATGTCCAACAAAAGCTGTGATGGATAGAACTCCAACTGAAGCATGGAGTGGAAGAAAGCCATCAGTGAAGCATTTGAGAGTTTTTGGGTCAGTTTGCTATGCCCAAATTCCAAAAGAAAAAAGGCAAAAGCTTGATGAAACAAGTGTGAAATGTATACTTGTTGGCTATAGCAACATGTCCAAAGGCTATAGACTTTACAACTTGAAGACAAGAAGTGTTATCACAAGTCGAGATGTGATATTCGACGAAAATGCAAGTTGGAATTGGGAAGTAAATAAAGTGCAAAAGAGTGGATCAGTCATTGATGAAACACAGCAAGCTCCAACTGTTGAAGATGAGGGAGATGGTGATGAAGGTGCAGATTTTTCATCCCCAAATGATTCAAGCTCTAACTCGGATCCAAGTTCGTCCACATCATCATCAAGTCCTGCTCCTAGAATGAAAAGCTTGCAAGATGTCTATGAGAGATGCAATGTTTGCCTCATAGAACCTGAAAATTTTGATGAAGCAATGGAGCAAGAAGCTTGGAGAAAAGCTATGCAAGAAGAAATTGATGTGATCGAAAAGAACAAGACATGGGAGTTGGTCGAACGCCCACGAGAAAAAGAAATCATTGGAGTGAAATGGGTCTACAAAGTTAAAGTAAATGAAGATGGATCATTTCAAAGAAACAAGGCAAGACTTGTAGCAAAAGGCTACACACAACAGCCCGGAATTGACTACGACGAAACATTTTCGCCGGTTTCACGTTTGGATACAATCCGGATGCTCATTGCTCTTGCAGCTCAAAAGGGGTGGTTATTATACCAACTTGACATCAAATCAGCCTTCTTGAATGGAGAATTGACCAATGAAATTTATGTGGAGCAACCTCAAGGTTTTGTAATCGAAGGTGCCGAAGATAAAGTTTATCGGTTGAAGAAAGCATTGTACGGATTGAAGCAAGCATCAAGAGCTTGGTACAGCCAAATCGATGCATATTTCATTGAGCACGGATTTGAAAGGAGCAAAAGTGAGTCTACTTTGTATGTGAAGACTCAAGGTACATCTACTCTCATTGTTGCTTTATATGTTGATGATTTGTTGTTTTGTGGTGATGATGAGAAGATGATACATGATTTTAAAATTGAGATGATGAAGAGATATGAAATGAGTGATATGGGGCTGCTACATCATTTCTTGGGTATGGAGATATACCAAGAAAATGATGGGGTGTTTATTTGTCAGAGAAAGTATGCAAATAATATTCTGAAAAAATTTGGAATGGGTGATTGCAACCCAACTTTGATTCCATTGGTGGTGAATGAGAAAATGAAGAAAGAAGATGGTGAAAAGAAGATTGATGCTTCTATCTATCGAAGTATGGTTGGAAGTTTGTTGTATCTTTGTGCGACAAGACCGGACATTATGTTTGCTTCTAGTATGTTGTCAAGATTCATGAATAGTCCAAGTCAAATCCATCTTGGTGCAGCAAAGAGAGTTCTTAGATACATCAAAGGCACAACAAATTTTGGGATCAAGT